>NC_134353.1:117032452-117227452 GCF_048569485.1 Anomaloglossus baeobatrachus
ATACATCTTCTCTCAGCACCCACCTTTCCCATGCTCTGCTATACATCTTCTCTCAGCACCCAGCTTTCCCATGCTCTGCTATACATCTTCTCTCAGCACCCACCTTTCCCATGCTCTGCTATACATCTTCTCTCAGCACCCAGCTTTCCCATGCTCTGCTATACATCTCTCAGCACCCAGCTTTCCCATGCTCTGCTGTACATCTCTCAGCACCCACCTTTCCCATGTTCTGCTATACATCTTCTCTCAGCACCCACCTTTCCCATGTTCTGCTATACATCTTCTCTCAGCACCCACCTTTCCCATGCTCTGCTATACATCTTCTCTCAGCACCCAGCTTTCCCATGCTCTGCTGTACATCTTCTCTCAGCACGCAGCTTTCCCATGCTCTGATATGGGAAAGCTGGGTGCTGAGGGTAAGATGTGTAGCAGAGCATGGGAAAGCTGGGTGCTGAGGTCAAGATGGATATCAGAACATAGCAAAGCTGGGTGCTGATAGAAGGATTTCAGATCATGGGAAACCTGGGTGCTGAGGGTAAAAGCCAAGTGTCAGCGTCATTATCCTGTACCCTGAGTGTCAGTGTCATTATCCCGTACCCTAAGTGTCGGGGTACGTAGAGGGGGGCCCCGGTCCAAATTTTGCATCAGGGCCCATCAAACTCTAGTTACGCCACTGCCTCCACGGGTAGGGGAGGTGTAGTCCCGGGACCCAATTGGGAGTTGTGGCGGTGGCAGGGATTGCAGGGAATATTACACTTACAGTTCGGTTATCGTGGTGCTGGATGAAGCTGGATTGATGTGCAGGGTCAGGAACGCAGATGGAAGAAATACTCAGAGTCTTTTGTAAACCAAATTGCTAGTAACTGGTGCCCACAGATGCTGTGAGGATGGGTCCCACACCCGTGCATGTAATTCAGGTGTTGTTCTCCTGCCTGGTGTCTGTGCTGGCTCTGTGCACAGGTCCGGATAGGGCCCCAACAGCTGGCACCGGGGGGGGGGGCACTACCCTCTCCCGGTGCACTTCGGGTACCCACAAGCGGCTGGCCTATTCCTGAGGCCCTTACTACCACTCTTCCTAGCTCTCCACTGGAGCTGCGTCCAGACTTCTCTCCTCCTGCAGACTGACTGAAACTACACTCTGCTCTCACCAAGCTCCTCTCTCCCCCCTCCCATTTTCCTGAGGAGGGGGCGAGTGGGGCCTGATTGGCTGGTGTGTGTTTGTGTGGAAAACTCCCCAAGGGAGAGTGAGATCTGCACCAAAACATGGATGCAGACCTCTGTGACACCCTGGTTTTGCCAGGGCGGCACAGCTGCTTTATACCTTACAATTTCGCATACGATATCATATGCGATGTGACCCGCCCCCATCGTATGTGCGGCACGTTCAATTTGTTGACCGTGTCGCACAAACGATTATTTCCTGTCACACGTACTTAACTTCCATACGACCTCGATGTGGGCGGCGAACATCCACTTCCTGGAGTGAAAGGGACGTTCGGCGTCACAGTGACGTCACGCGGCAGCCGGCCAATAGAAGCGGAGGGGCGGAGATGAGCAGGACATAAACATCCCGCCCACCTCCTTCCTTCCGCATTGCCGGCGGGAGCCGCGGGACGCAGGTAAGCTGCTGTTCATCGTTCCCGCGGTGTCACACACAGCGATGTGTGCTTCCTCAGGAACATTGAACAACCTGACGTTCAATTTTTAGTAATTGAACGACGTGCATGTGATCAACGTTTTAACGGTCAATCGCAATCGCACAGAGGTATCACATGCTACAATGTAACTAACGATGCCGGATGTGCGTCACTTACGACGTGACACCGCCGACACATCGTTAGATAAATTGTAGCGTGTAAAGCCCGCTTTACTCTATATAACAGTAGACTCATGAATCCTCCCAGTGCACTCACTGTGCGCTGCGAGGATTTGCCTGTTTCTGAGCAGTGAATGGCGGCCACGTGACCACATTTGTGCCAAATGCATGTTCCCAGCAGCCTCGTTCAATAAATATTTATTCAATAAGGCCGTGCCCACTAGATGGACGCACCTACTAGTCGGGTTCTGGCTGGAAACATGCTTATAGCACAATTACAGACATGTGGCCGTTTCCAGCTCAAAATCCGGCAAATCATTGCAGCGCACAGTGTGTGCCTTGGGAGGATTCATAAGTCTGCAGTCACATAGAGTGACACACAGAGTGACTGCAGACTTATCATTATAGACAGGACAACCCCTATAATTATAGAGATCATGACCTGTCCATTATCTGAGTGTCCAGACCTTGTATCTGTGTACGATTGAAGACATTTAAGTAATTTATGTAAATTATAGGAGAAAGCAGCTGGGCGCATTTTGCTGCCAATAATTTTTTGGGAACATTTCCTTAGTATAAATAAAGTATATGGAAATATGTGGAAAAGGATACCTATTTATAAGTCAGCGGTTTCTTTTACCACACACAGCTATCTTTCCTGTACGGCTCATTAGGGACTTTATCCACACAAAGTTCTGCTTCAGGAATAAGTAATTACTACTAAAGTTCTCAACATCACTACGTGCATGGAAGAAAGGAAGGTAATAGCCACCGAAAGAGACACTTGCCCACTGAATCATTTTCACCCTGTTTTTCTTCAGAATTTCAACACAGGTCTTAGATGTGTGTGTGTTTTGGATCATTGCTATGTTGGAAAAGTGCACGTCTACCAAGGGCATGGAGTGACGGTAGCATCTCCTCTTCCAATATAGAGCAGTGCGTCTGTGAATTCATCATACATCAATAAAATATAAGTCCCCGACACCAGCAGCGCTCATGAACCCCAAATAAGCACAGAACACTGCCACCACCATGTTTCACTATAGATACCATACATTTTTCTTTGTACTCCTCACCTTTGTGATGCAGTACAGTTTTGAAATATTTATCTTGATCTCATCACTTCAGAATACTAAATCCCAGTAAGCTTCATATTTTTCAGCATGGGCCCTGGCAAATTGTAGGTCTTTTTGGTGCATGAGCTTTAGGAGAGGCTTCCTTTGTGGATGACACCCATACATGCTATTCCTCTACAATGAACATTGTATTGTGCCATGGGAAACACCCTGAGTTTGCTTTCTACATTTCTAGCTAAATGCAGTGGACTTACATGTCGATTTTCTTCAACCCTTCTCATCAGGCTATGTTCCTGTTTAGATATTAACTTCTGTGGTCAACCTGGATGTCTGTGTGAGATTGTTGCAGTACCATCTTTGAAACATTTTGCTACAGTATTCTTACTGAAAAGTAAAACTTTGCTGATATTTTTGTTACATATCTTTTCGGGACAGCACTGAAGATATGACACTTTGATACAATGTAAAGTATCAGTGTACAGGGAAAAAGGTTTGTCCAGCACCAATATGGATAAAACTCTCAAATGTTTTGAATTTATTTATTTTTTTAAACATCTTAAAACACAGGACAGCTGACGCGTTTCGGACATCAGTCCTTAGTCGTAACTACTTAGGTATTTATTTTTCAATAAATTTGAGAGTTTTATCCATATTGGTGCTGGACAAACATTTTCCTTTGGCTACTTCACGTGGAAGCCATCCACACATCTCCGTGCACCTGCAATTCGTCTGGATCAACACAGTGGCTGTTTGGAAATTCAACAGACTCTTGGTGAGCTGATCATTTCGTTTTTTTTTTCTCTTATCAGTGTACAGCTTGTATAACAGTGTGAATTTGGAGCCCTCTAAATAACTCAACAGTAGAGCTGGATGGACTCACAGAAAACTGGGACCCTGGTAATGTTTTAAAAAAAATCTGGTTCCAATCTGGAATCCGGTACGTCTATGGGAACCACAATCCGGCGATTAAAAATGTTGGTGGAAGGGATGGAGGATAGGAGCGCAAGCGGTGTACTCACCGAAGCTCCGTGTCATGACGGACCGCTGCTTCCTGGTTGGCATTCACTCCTGGAACTGCGTGCATCTAGATCGTGCACTAAAAATAAAGGTAGATGCTAGAATGTACGGGCTCCTTCAAGGTATGACGTAATTTGTCATTTAATGCAGCCCGGTTTAGAATAAACATTCTATTTCTAAGTCCACGTGGGCATGGATTTGTCAATAATAGAAGCGGGGATCTGGGGATAAGACCTCTACATGGGGGGCAGGGATGAGTAGATCTCTGTGTCCGCGATGTGTCATCCTATGCTCATCCTTAGCCACCTGCTTCAAGAATCACGAAGCAGGTGGTTCAGGATGAGCTGCACTCGCGAGGTGTCCTCCTTTGCTCATGCTGATCCTCCTGGTTCATGATTCATGAAGCAGGAGGCTCAGGATGAGCTGCGCCCTCAATGTTTCCTCCTCTGTTCATCCTCAGCCTCCTGCTTCATGAATTATGATTCTGACTCGCATACAACACCTGTCATTGATTGCAGGCAGATGCTGTCACACAGGCTGGGGGCGCATCTCACTGCAACCAATCATAGATGCCAGGAGGGCTGGTGGGCGGGGAAAGCAGTGTATATGTATGAGCAATGATGAATGGCCCAGGGAGGCCGCAGGAGCAGTGTACATTTGAGCAGGAGCAGTTTACAGCAACGACAGAACCTCGGTAAGTAGCAAGCGCTCGCTTCATTCTTATTTTATTTATTTTTCCTTTATGTTTTTTAATTTCTCAAGTGCCGGATTTGGATCAAACATCCAGAATTCCGGGCCCGGGTACGGCACCTATGAAACCGTGCAGATCCGGACTTCACA
The DNA here is from genome assembly GCF_048569485.1 of Anomaloglossus baeobatrachus. Classification (NCBI taxonomy): domain Eukaryota; kingdom Metazoa; phylum Chordata; class Amphibia; order Anura; family Aromobatidae; genus Anomaloglossus; species Anomaloglossus baeobatrachus. The sequence continues at coordinate 117,037,202 of NC_134353.1, forward strand.
GTCCAGGTCAGCCCATCACTACTCAACACACATCCATTTATGCCTAAACCGCTAGCAACAAAAGTGAAAATGGCTAAATTGTGCCCACTTAGCCATTATCCCTCTCAGGTGTCGTAAATTTGATGTTATCACTCACACACTCTCTCTCATACTGGTCACTTGAGGTTCAACATGGCGCCTCATGGCAAAGAGTTTTCTGAGGATCTGATAAAAAAGAATTGTTACTTTACATAAATATGGCCTAGGCTATCAGAAGATTGCCAACACTCTGAAACTGAGCTGCACCACGGTGACCATAACCATACAGACAGGTTCCACTCAGAACAGGCCTCGCCATGGTCGACTGAGGAAGTTGAGAACACGTGCTCAGCATCATATACAGAGGTTGTCTTTTCAAAATAGGAGTAAAAGTGCTGCCAGCATTGCTGCAGAGGTTAAAGGGGTGGGGGGACGGGGAGGGGGGGTCAGCCTGTCAGTGCTCAGACCATACACCGCACACTGCATCAAATTGGTCTACATGGCTGTCATCCCAGAAGAAAGCATCATCTAACGATGATGCACAAAAAAGCCCGCAAATAGTTTGCTGAAGATAAGCAGACTAAGGATTACTGGTACAATGACCTGTTTTCTGATGTAATCAAGATAAACTTATTGGGTTCAGATGGTATCAGGGTTAATAGTACAAAGCCAAGTGTGTCTTACCTACAGTCAAGCATGGTGGTTGGAGTGTCATGGTTTGGGGCTGCATGAATGCTGCTAACTGTGTAGCGTTCCAGTTCATTGAAGAAACCATGAATGCCAATGTGTACTGTGACATACTAGCAGAGCATGATTCCCTCTCTTTGGAAACTGGGCCCAGCAATCTGCTTTCTACCCGCTAGCAGTTGTGGCTCTTCTTTTTAGTAGCTGGCCTGGCACAACATCACATGTGCATCATACACCAGGCTGACTGTTGAAATCAGTAGCCAGGGATGCCTTTGGGAATGAGACAATTTGCAGGGGACCTGTCTCATAGCCACAGATCACTTGCGTGGCCGATGGTTTTGTTTCAACTAATCTATTCACACCATCTCAAATATATATTCATGTGTATATATATATATGTATATATTGTGACGACCTGGGCCCTGAACGTCTTGGGGCACACGTCTGGCAGTGGGATCAAGACACACACAAGCACTTTGTCACTTAAAGAATCTCGGTGATTTATTCACATCCTCATAAACCACGCAGTGTAATGGGCCACAGCCACTTTCCCGCAGGACAATGTCTCACTGTCTGTTTAAACTGCTGATTGTTCATACAGTTCATTCTCTGGCATCAGCCAGTATAGTCCCCTTTCTGGGGTGTTACCTGCCAGTAGGTTTGCAGGCTGTCAGTCTGCCTCCATCCAGTCCAGGGAGACTCTCACACTGGGCTCAACATCCCGGCCCATGGACACGTTCCAATTCCTCACAGCCTCAGTGGATTCTGCAGCTCCCTGACATTTCAGAGCCCTCACTAGCTCTGTATGCACAGGATCTCCTGCACATGTGCTCCAACCAAGATGGCTCCCACCAGCACACAGAGATCATGTGACAAACGACAGCTCCATTAAATCCCATGAGACACACCTACGTATGGGAGGTATGTGGATGGTCAGTCCCGCCCATCACTTCTGACCATCCCATGAACCCAGCCCTGAATGTGTACAACAATCCTCATGGAACTACAAGTCCCAGAGAAACATTCCAGGTTCAGATCACAGAGGATTTCCCCCTCTGTGACACATACCGGCCATCTACCACATTGCATCCTTACATATCCCCCCCCCCTCTGTTCCAACTTGTAGGGTTGAACACTCGACAACCTACAGTGACCCTGAGACAGGGCATTAGGGAAACCATACCCTACCAGTCGAATGGGCCCTCTACGAAAACTTGGAGTTTCTGCTCCTGACCGACCATCCGCCACTGTCACCAAACCCTCCTCAGTGAACCCTCTTCTCAGACACGTCCGCCAGTCCGACATATCGTTCCATAACTGTCTCCAACGGTCAGTGTGGTAGTGAGACACCCCATCAGTCAAAACTACCGTGCGGCCTGACTCTGCGCTAACCAGTCCACTAGAGGGGCTCTTGTCCAGGTACCTCACAACCGAGCCGACAGGAGATCTCCCACAACTAGACCCTGCACACTCTGTTTGCCAATCTACTATGGCCTCTTCTCTTATGACGTCTTAGGTCACCTTTCCATCTCCGCCTTTTCCCACCACCACTTTTGGCTATGGACCAGTCACTCCCTCCATCTTTTCTTTCAGATTTTGTTTTAGAGGGCTTGGACCCTTCAGAGTCTGTGCCATAGCCTGATTTATAGGTAGGTCTTCTATGACCTAGGCTCCTTTCCCTACAGGACCTACTTCCCTTGCCAGTGAAGGCAACACGTTCATCAGGTGGACCACACTTCTTCTCTGGGCCCTGGCCCGAAAGCGGTCGTGACCTCAAACTCACTTGACAAAGTGTCTCTGCAATCTTCTGTCTTTCAAGATCCATTTGCTTTAGTTCTTCCAGGTATCCCAGGCGGTATTCTAGGAGAACTCGTACGTTTTCAACACACTCCTTTGTTCCCGCCATGACACATGGAACCATACCAACTTCACAGGGTAACCTGGCTTTATGATAAACCTTAAGTCTTACTCTCGTCACACCGGATGTATCAACCATCTCCTGCATGACTCTTCCATTTCTGCCAATCAGTTTCTTGACAAGTTCTCTGGGCACTTGTGTGACCTCTTCCACAAAGTCCAACAGCCTTCGAGCTGTTTTCACTGCTTCTTCAGTTTTCCCATAGATTTGGAATGTTCCACTGTGCTCTTCTAATTCAATCGCTGTAATACCTGGAACCTTCCTGGCTTGCTGAATGTTACTTTTCAGCGCTCTTAATGCGAGCCCAATTAATGATTTCTTCACCACCACAACTTCCTGAAATTCTGCAGTGAGCTGCTTCATACACTCCAAGCGTCTGGTGTCTTCTTCCATCTGTGCCGAGATGAGCCATTTCGTGCGAAGACACTGCAGGTGCATGTCACTCAGGATAGCCACCCGCTTCTTTGTGACATTACTGGCAGAGCACACCACCAACCGACAAGTCTCTGGGGCAAAGTACACTTCACAGGCCCCTACAGCCTTCTTAAACGTCTCATGCATCGACTTATGGGCACAGGCTTTTCTTAGGTCTTCGGGCACATCTACCATGCACTTAAAGAATGGACCGGTTTCTTGACCTTCAAGGAAATTAGACCATTCCTTTGGTCTCTTGCATCTATCTTTTTCTCTCATGCACGGCTCCACCTCTTGAGTTACACACTCTTCCGGTTCAGCTCCAGCCTCAGAGCCTTTGGGTTTGCTACTCTTCTTAACCAAGACAATCTCTATGTCTTCCATCTTGGTCTTACCAGGCAGGTCACTCAGGCTATCAGTTCCTGATAAGACCTCTGGTCCAGACTTCACCTCATCAGAGACTCTTTTCACTTCTGCAGCACCAGCTGTCTCTTGGGTCTTCACTGCGTTACCTTCAACTTCCTTGCGGGTCTCTGCAGTGTCACATTCAGTCCTCTTTTTTTCTGCAAGGGTGTCACACCCTTCAGCGTGGTACTCTGTTCCTCTTAGACCTTTGGCCCCGTTTTCACCCTTCATCACCCCAACACTGGGTAATTTACCGGTCTGCTCACCATGACCTCTATGGATTTGTACTTCACCAGCTTTCTCCAGGATTCCTTGTCCTGTATTACCCTCTAGGATTTCACCTCCCACAGTGCTCTTGTCCGACAGACCTTCTGCTTCATGCTTGGAATCTATAGGAGACACCACCATTACTGCTTTGGTTGGCTCATTTTTTGACATTTCACCCTGCTGATGTCTGTCGTTACAATGTGTCAGTTCAGTTTCTGATACCTCTTTCTTGTGTAGGACATCGCTGTCTGACTCTACCTTAGCAGTTGCTACTGGCAATGTGTTTTCCTCGACCAGGTACTTCACTTTCTCTGCACCCTCAGACGGGATACCTTGCACAAGCTTTTGGCGCTTATTACGTCTCCGGCGTCTGGAGGAGGTTTTACCCTTCTCAATTGTCTGTACCTCACTGCACTCTCTTGTCCTTTTATAAGAGTCAGTGTCCATTCTGGAGTCATCGTCACTCCCCCTGGCGTCCTGGACTATCATGTCCCCACTTAACCAGATATCTGCCTCCCTTTCTGGAGCTACCCCGTTTTTAACGGTCACACTATTGGTTATTCCCTTAGTCCCTATGTCACCAAGTTGGGTCCGTCCATTTTCTTTGGTCACCCCTAACTTAGGACAGTCAATTTTAGAAGGTACTATCTCCTCCTTACCACACATAACTCCACAACAAGGACCCCTTTTCACCTCCCAATGTGGTAGGGTTTCCTTTGGGCTGTTCTGGCTCTTACACAAGCAACCGGATACGTCCCCCTGCTTCCACAAGTGCACAAATAATTTAGAGTCCCAACCTATAATAATTGGGTGCAGTAAATCTGAGACTACACCAACATCATGAGAACCACTGTCCCTGGCTGTCTTTATGACCACGCTGGATACTGGGTATTCTGTCTCATTATTGTGGGTGCAGCTGACGTGGATCTTCCTTCCAGGAATCAAGTTGACATCAGAAGTGGCCCTCACCAGGGTCACCAAGCTCCTTGAGTCTACGACCCGTTACAGATTCCCCATCCACTTCCACGGAACACAGACGTGGCTTCTCGTCGGATGGGTGGTCTATACCGCAAACCGGGCACTTGTGGCATGAACACTGTTGTCCCTGGCTACAGTCCATCTGCGCCACTTCACCCTTGGATTTGGGATGCTCTGCACCATTTTGGGGGACCACCGCTTTCTGGGACTCCTCCCCCTTTTGGGCATCCACCCCTTTATGGGACTCCATCCCCTTATGGGCAACCACCCCTTTATGGGACTCCACCCCCTTATGGGCAACCACCCCTTTATGGGACTCCACCCCCTTATGGGCAACCACCCCTTTATGGGACTCCACCCCTTTATGGGCAACCACCCCTTTATGGGCTTTCTGTGGCTTCCTTGCAGTGTCCTTAGATCCCAGTTCACACCGTTCCCCTTTATCTCCCTGGGTACCCTGTGCCCGTACTGGCCCCAGAAGGGAATTCACAAACTGGTCCACTGCTGCCACATCTCTGCGCACTGACAGCTCCTGCTGTCCACACACAAGGAACTGGTACAGCTCCTCCATAACGTCCAGGCTTGCGGCTCCACTCATGGTCGCTCAGCTTTCCCGGAACTTCGTGGACCCGCCGATCCACTGCAAGCTGCTTGAGTGCGCCGTCAATTTTCGTGGACCCGCCGATCCACCGCAAACCGCTTCAAAAAAAATTTTCGTGGACCCGCCGATCCACAGCAAGCAGTCCGTATCCACAAGAATATGTCCTAGGCCGTTGCCCTTAGCAACCAGGCTGTGTTGCCCCTAGCAACCAGGCTGCGTTGCCCCTAGCAACCAGGCCATATGCCCGCATTCTCCACCATAATGTGACGACCTGGGCCCTGAACGTCTTGGGGCACACGTCTGGCAGCGGGATCAAGACACACACAAGCACTTTGTCACTTAAAGAATCTCGGTGATTTATTCACATCCTCATAAACCACGCAGTGTAATGGGCCACAGCCACTTTCCCGCAGGACAATGTCTCACTGTCTGTTTAAACTGCTGATTGTTCATACAGTTCATTCTCTGGCATCAGCCAGTATAGTCCCCTTTCTGGGGTGTTACCTGCCAGTAGGTTTGCAGGCTGTCAGTCTGCCTCCATCCAGTCCAGGGAGACTCTCACACTGGGCTCAACATCCCGGCCCATGGACACGTTCCAATTCCTCACAGCCTCAGTGGATTCTGCAGCTCCCTGACATTTCAGAGCCCTCACTAGCTCTGTATGCACAGGATCTCCTGCACATGTGCTCCAACCAAGATGGCTCCCACCAGCACACAGAGATCATGTGACAAACGACAGCTCCATTAAATCCCATGAGACACACCTACGTATGGGAGGTATGTGGATGGTCAGTCCCGCCCATCACTTCTGACCATCCCATGAACCCAGCCCTGAATGTGTACAACAATCCTCATGGAACTACAAGTCCCAGAGAAACATTCCAGGTTCAGATCACAGAGGATTTCCCCCTCTGTGACACATACCGGCCATCTACCACATTGCATCCTTACAATATATATATATATATATATATATATATATATATACATATGTATACACACATATATATACACAGTATAAACACACACATACATATATACACACATACATATATATATATATATATTCTACATATATATATATATATATATATATATATATATATACACACATATTCACACAAAAAAAACACACTGAGGTCAAAGCAGTAGTATTACTAGCTCCAAACATCTGGTGCACGGATCCTGGACTTCTTGTCTGGAGCTTTACATCCCTGAAAGAGTGCTACTTCGAATGGTTTCTGTGTCAACATGACACCAATTTTGTACAATTCTCTGTTAGAGCAGGGAGTCATAGGCTTCCTTCCCTACCACTTCCCATCTTTGAGGCTGCAGGCTGTTGTTGACGTTAACCTGCAGACTACAAGACGTCCAGGAGCAATGACATCAAGATAGAACAGTGGTGGCATTTTTTAAAGGTGTAATTGGGGATTTTATTACTTGAAATTGCCAAGCAAAGGGCACTATTACTTGAAGGCACTCAGGGCATTATAAACTTCAATAGCTAATTTTCATTCAAAAAGACCATTAATATTGACCAGGCATAAAGAGGGCATTATTTCTTTCTATGTGGCACACATGGATCATTATTACTGTTAGGAGGAATTATTACTGTGATGGGGCTGAAAGGGGCACTCATACTGTGTAGAACCACAAAAGAAGTTCCTGTGTGTGACACAAAGGGTTCACGATTACTATTTTGGGCACTAGGAAAAGCACTATTAAAGGGAATCTGTAACGTGTAAAAAGTTATTATCCTGCAGATTTGGAGTTTAACATTGGTGGGTGTGGACCCACTGAGCTATGGGCCTGACCTACCCTGGAGGCATGCGACTAATGGGCTACCGTGTGTTCACTGGAGCCTCTGGAAATTAGGACCAGAGAGTAAGAGACACATATACGAGGTAAAGCAGGAAGAAGGTAAAACGGGTACTCACACAATCTAGGGTCAAGGCAGGCAGCACATGTTCAATATAAGTAGTCCTGGTCAGGAGCAGAGAGGATGGGATAAGCAAGTAGGCAAGCTGGGTCAGAAAATGGAGAAGACAATGCAGTAAGCACCTTGCAGGAATCTAGACTGGACGAAAACTATTACCTAGATCAGGCCTGGAGTCTAGGGTGGAGCTGCCTCATAAACCCCACACCACTTAGTGGTGGATCAGGGAACTAAATCTGTGCCGGACACAGTGGAGAAAAAGACCAGCAGGGATGAGCCTCACCTCAATATAGCCATGCTGTCACTATGGGATAGCGAAAAACCTCTGGTTTGGCCTTATCAGCAGGTTCAGTCAAGCTCTAAGTGGTACTTTGCACGCTGCGACATCGCAGGCCGATGCTGCGATGCCGAGCGCGATAGTACCCGCCCCCGTCGCAGCAGCAATATCCTTGTGATAGCTGCCGTAGCGAACATTATCACTACGGCAGCTTCACATGGACTCACCTGTCCTGCGACCGTCGCTCCAGCCGGCGACCCGCCTCCTTGTTAAGGGGGCGGGTTGTGCGGCGTCATAGCGACATCACATGCCAGGCGGCCAATCGGAGCTTAGGGGCGGAGATGAGTGGGATGTAAACATCCTGCCCATCTCCTTCCTTCCGCATATCCTACGGAAGCCGCAGTGACGCCGGTAGGAGATGTTCCTCGCTTCTGCGGCTTCACACACAGCGATGTGTGCTCCCGCAGGAGCGAGGAACAACATCGGACTGTCGCATCAGCGTAATCATGGATTACGCCGACGCTGCACCGATGATACGATTACAACGCTTTTGCGCTCGTTAATCATATCATCGAGCCTTTACACACTACGATGTCGCATGCGATGCCGGAAGTGCGTAATTTTCAATTTGACCCCACCGACATCGCACCTGCGATGTCGTAGTGTGCAGAGCCCGCCTTAGGTTCTAATGAGATTTCCGGTCTAGACTTCACTTCCACAGTGGCTCTGTCCACTTCTGCAGCTTCAGCTTTCTCTTGGGTCTCCACTGCATTACCTTCAACTTCTTCTTGGGTTTTTTTCAGTGCCACCTGCAGCTTTCTCTTGGGCCTCTGCACCATCACCTTATGCCTTCTCAGCCTCAGGTTCTCTGGAATCTTCAACAGTCTCACATGTTTCACACTTTTCTGCCATGGTGTCACACACCTCAAATCGATTTTCTTTTTCTTCAAGTTTCAGCGCTGCTTCCAATTTCAGTCACCCAAGAAGTGGATGTATCACTGGTCTGCTCTCTTTGATCTTCATGGATTTTTCCTACACCAACGCTCTTGAGGATTTCATCTTCTACAGTACTCGCCTTTACATTTACCTGGTGGGCAGTTAGGAAGCTATAACGTGCCTGCCCATGCTTATTGGTCAACGAATTGATAGTTATGTGGTGTGCACATTTGATTTTCTCCGCATCTTATTCATGCAGGGCAAAGTGCTAAATAAGTAAGTGGCAGCTTGGAACCACATACCGTGGTAAAGCTACCACCATAAGTTTTTTAAAAAGTCCATTTACACCAGCCATAATGGCAGCATTTTAAAGGCCAGGTATTTTGAAGTGCTGCTATTCAGGACCAGGGTTTGTGGGTGGGTGGGAGTTACTTCCTCATTTTCTCCAGTGTTTGGGGGATGGACAGCTGAACACTCCTGTGCCGCCCCCGTGCCAGCAGCCGGGCTGCTCGGATCTGGATCCACAGTGTGGCTCGAGGAATTCTACCGGACCCGGGGGTCGCGAGGACACTTCAAATAAAAGGGGACGTATTTGTACGGGATTTGCTGTAAACAGTCTGTGACGCCACCCACGGTGTGTGGTGAAGTGTGGCACCACCGCTGCTGTTGTGGGGCACCCGGGGACGATTGGATGGCAGCTGGATGTTAACCCCTCCGTGGGTAGGCATGGATGCCTCGGGGCCCAGTGTCTCTGGGATGAGGGTGATGATTGCAGGGGCCGGCGCGCCCGGTCAGACCGGGGGATGTTAGTTTACTTACGATTGAATGAATCACACAAGTCCAATGGTAAACCAAGGTGCTGGTGGCCGGCCGCCGCGGCCGGGTGTATTCTGGTCCCACACCCGGGCTGATGGTTTGTGTCACTTTCCTCTGCACTGTGTTTTTGGTGTGATGGACTTCCCGGTGTGAAACGCGGGAGTCCGCTCCTGGGACTTTTGTTGGGAGCCGTGCCCGCTGACGCTGGCCCTTGGGATCTACCGGGCCCTGGCGGATACCCTATCCCCCGCAGTGGGCTGTTGTCTGCTTTTGGGACTTTAGTTGGTACAGGATGTAGAATCCTGCCCTCAATTGGTTAATTAGCTAGGCCGTTGGTTCCGGTCCTGGCTTCAGGATCCAAGTACCCCCTCTGTGCACGGTTTCCAGGACGGTTCTCCGGTGTCGGTACCGGCGGGCTCCAACTCTGCCCCGGTCTACCTCGGATCTCCGGTAGCCGTCTTCCCGTCTCCTGACAGACACGAACCACTGTCTGCCACCTAGCCAGTACGGCGGGGCTCCAACCCCGATGCTTTTCCTTTCTGAACTTGATTGAGCTTCACCTCCTCACTACTCCACTCCTCTCCTCCTGAACTTCAGATTTCGACTCCCTGACTTAGACTACTGCTTTTCCCGCCCCGGGTTCTCCAGACCCCTAGGTGGGCGTTCTCCATCCGCCTGGTCCCGCCCACTGGTGTGCCTTTCCTACCCTGGGGGAGTGACTAGGGTTTTGTTGGCTGAGTGTAACCCTGTGTGGGAAGGTGTTATGCGGGGGCCTATTTTGTGTGACCACCTGGCGGTGCCAGGGCGTCACACTTCCATGGGAAGGTGTGGAGATGATTGATGACCCTGCTGGTGCTGTAACATCCTCTCTTTGCGGGGAGAGAAGTGGCCCTGTTGCTCGGGAGAGGGAGGAAGAGACCAAGACCACAGAAAAAGAGGGAGAAATAGGAGCCTCACATCTTTCCTGTTTTTTCAGGTGTGTACTCCACTGCAGCTCACGCTTTGTATTCAGATACCTCGTCATGTAGGTGGGGCTCAGGTTAAGAACATTTATGCTTCGCTTCTGGCTCTGATGGCACAGCGTACAAACCACCTGTTTCTTGTCGTCAGCACATTGCCTAAAGAAATGCCATGCCAGGGAGCTCCTTTGAGCTGCCTCTGATGTGCTTAGTATGTTGGCACAGGGCGTAGTAGCACCCAATATACTGGCTAGGGGCCAGCAGCTGAGTTTTTGCACCCTGCTCCCTGTCTTGCTGTTCAGCTGGAGCATCGCAGCCGCCACCTCTTGCTCTGAACTAGGCACATCACTTGGATGGCCTTGACTCTATGTGGGGTTCAGGACCTCATCATCCGTCACATCATCTTCCACTCAATACTGACACTAGCCCTCCTTATCGGTCTGCAGAAAGCCGCAGTTGTAAATTGTGTTTCATCATCATCACAGATGTGCTGTAGTGGTCCGTGGACCATGTACACTAAGCCTCGAACATCTTCATCCTCAAACTGAACCAATGGTTGGGCATCAGTGCACTTAATATCTTCTACTTCTTGGGCAGTGCCAGGTGGATGGTCCACAGAACCCCAGCAAGCAGAGTCATCAACAAGCAGAAGTGACTGTTGCATGACTTGGGTCTCAGTCAGGTTGCCTTATTTGTTAGCCTAAGGGCACAAACACATCAGCGGTATTCTGCCGCACTGCCGGATCTGGCATAAGGGCAGTACAGTACAATACAGTTCACAGAGAGTGCGGCAAGCCCCGGTCACATGACCGCATGTGCCGGCTCTTGCCAGTGAACTTTAATGTACTGTACTGTCCTTGTGCCGGATCTGCGAGTGCGGCAGGAAAACGCTGATGTGAAACCAGCGTAAGGTGGGAGCCAGGTGACTATAGGCCACAGTTGCAAACTCTGCATTTTCAGCAGGAGACCTGGTGGAAGACAAAGAGAAGGAACCGGAGGCACACTAAGGCATCCAATTTAAAACCGTGTCTCCTTGTTTTGACCTCACCATTCATATAGCAATACTCGGGCCTAATAAATTACACAGAATGTCCTGTTGCATGCATGCACCTGAGGAAGGTGTTTCACAGGGCGTGTAGCAGGCAGCAAGTGACCACATCTTCTCCCTGCAAAAGTTATACCACCAGCAGCTGTACCACGGCCCGGCCATGTCCACTATTTGATGCTCTCCTCATTCTTATCACCCCCAAACAGTGCAGCTTGTTACATGGCCTGTATACAGAGAGAGAGTACCTAGCAGATTATTACACTACCTGTATACAGATATCCTCCACAGAGCCTTTTTTAAAACCACCCCCGCAGAGCCTGGTGCAGAGTGGCCACACAGAGCTTTTTTGAAAAGTACATCCACAGAGCCTGGAGCAGAGTCACCACACAAAGCCTTTTTTAAAAGTACCCACACAAAGCCTGGTGCAGAGTGACCACACAGAAACTTTTTTAAATGTATACCCACAGAGCTTGGTGCAGAGTGGTCACACAGAGCCTTTGGACCCCTGAGATGACTCGGGATTTAGCCACTTGTACGAGGTGAACTGTTCTTAAGTAGGCCAGACGTATGGTTCCTTTGTTAAATCAAGAGAAGTTAGCCATTCTCTCATGTGAGATTGATTGGAGCCCTATTGTCTATAAATGTGGATTGCCTCAGCCCTTCTGTCTACATAATTTAGAGGAAAATTATGCAGTTGGATTGAACTAGCGACCAATAAGAAAGCAGCCATCTCCACCAATCCTTTAAGAAAACTGAGGGGTAAAAATGTAGACGCCATAGACACCTCCCATTACTGATCTAGGGCTTATTGGCAGCTCAAATGAGATTAACCCCTTATATTACCCCAATTGCTACCACACCAGGGCAATCGGGATGAGACAGGTAAAGTGCTGGGATTGTCGCATCTAATGGATACGACAATTCTGGGTGGCTGCTGGCTGCTATTTTTAAGGTACGGGAATAAAAACCATGGACCTCCCCAGTCTGAGAATGCCAGCCCCCAGCTGTCGGCTTTATCATGGCTAGGTATCAAAATTGGGGGGGCTGCATGTTGTTTTCTAAAAATTATTTATTTAAATATTTTTTTAAAAAGCCGCATGCGGTCTCTTATTTTCATACATAGCCAAGATGGGGGCTGCAGCCTGTAGTCATATGCTTTATCTGTGCTGGGTATCAATATATGGGGGGACCCTATGCTAATGTTTTTATTTGTTTTAATACCACTATACATATGCAGACAATTTGCGTGATTTCAAGCAGTCAGACACGTTGTCACACAGTGTGAGGGCGCGGTCTGACTGCAACCAATCACAAATGCCAGGACTGCCAGTGGGCGGGTGAAGCAGAGAATATGTATAAGGGTAATGAGCAGCCCCAGAAGTAGCGTTACAGCTGTGCGAGAGACTCGGTAAGTATAATGCGTCTACTGTAATCCCCCTAGCCCTTTCTACCATTATCTTAAAGCACAGGATTCGGGTCCCCATAGATAGAATTATATGGGGATCACCGTTCGGGCAGATATCCGCAATTAATTCCGGTCCCGAACTGGGTTTTTTTTTTTAAATGCGATTGGACCTACAGATCCCGGATATCTATGCATTCGCTCATCACTTGGTAATTTAGATTTATTGAATAACACCATTCTTTCTGGAATAATTGATAGCTCATTTCTAAATGTAAGGCCTATAGTTTTAACCAAAACAAATGTTATATCTCAAAGTGCTAAGCACTTACAAATGATGACAGTCACGATAATAAATACATGTAAAGACAAACAGCTCAAAAAGATGGGTCAGTAATGGAGATGAATGGACTGGGATGGAAGCCAATGTGACCATGACTATATATAATTAAGGTTAAGGCCATAAAACACGCAAAAGAATTTTTGTTAATAACTTAAGCTTTGTTTTACCCCCGACACTCACCAGAGGATTTTCTCTGCACTAATCTCCTTCAATCATGACAGACCTAACCACCATTTTATGTCTTCTTCATATCTCTCTGATTATTCCAGTGTTACAAACACTTAATACATTTTAGAAAGTCCGTCGCACAGTTGAAATCTATAGTCTAAGAAAATCCAAATATTTATTTAAACATGAAATAATGTATAATTGGCAGCGAATCAATCTTTTTATTTATTTTCTTCCCCGAGGCTCTAGCAGATGTGGACAAGTTGTTAACTGGGTTAGTTATGTTTAATATGGATCCATTACACATAAAATATAACAGCGCTGAACGCCTGCAATGGATTACATTACAAAAATGAAAATATAAATTACATCCCCAGAAGCAGATTTCTGTTTTTTACCTAATTATTTACAGTATCTCAAGTCATGTATTGTAAAGAAAAGCAAAGACAATGTGGAAAAAAAATAACGAAATGTAATAAAGCAAGACTAAGGCAAACCACATACTAAGCCTGCTATAAATACAGGCCAGGATAGCTGCACAATGAAGTATTATGAGGGCAGGGGAAGAAATGATATATATTATTCTGAATGCTTAGCCTTTGTACATAGATGTTCATATGTGAATTCTCCAAAATCTGGCTTTCTAGCTATCTCTCTATCCACCCATTCATTGCCCCCCATTGTTTATTTAATCTTTTTTATTATTAGTATGGACAAATCCGGACTGTAAAAGTCCAAATCCATGCAAGTAACCTAGCACAGGGGACTCCGGGTAACTATCCGGATATGGCCACCGGGTTAATTAAAAAAAAAAAGAAAGAAAATAAGAATAAAGCAAGCGCGTTATACTTACCAGTCTCCGCATGATTGTAACGCTACTTCCGGGGCCGCTCATTAACCCCTTTCCGACCAAGGATGTACCGGTACATCCTATTTTTACGTAACCTGACAACCAAGAATGTACCGGTACATCCTAGCAATCTCGGGGGCACCATCATCCCTGTCCCCCTGTGGGGTACCATTTTAAGGGCAGTTTTTTGTGAGTTTATGTCCTATGACATTTTTTATGATTATTGAATGAAATTGTAATTTTAGGAATTTTTGTTAATTCTTCACCACTGTAGGGACACACACAGCATGTGCGATTGCAGGCAGTTAGACATGCTATCACACAGGGTGGGTGTGCGGTCTGACTGCAACCAATCATAGACATTGGGACTGCTGGTTGTCTGGGGAAGCAGTACATATGCATGAGGTTAATAAGCGGCCCCAAAAGTAGTGTTACAGCCACATGGAGACTGGTAAGTATAACGTGCCTGCTCTAATCCCCCTAGCCCTTTCTATCACCATTTTAAAGCACATGATTCCTGTCCCCATAGACTTATATGGGGATTGGCGTTCAGCCAGATATCTGGAATTAATTCCAGGCCTGAACCATGGGGTTTTTTTTTTTTTACAAAAGAAAAAAAAAATCCGGTTGGACCCGCCGATTCCAGATATCTGCGTGTTCGCCCATCATTAATTATTAGTTACATTTTGTTAACGTGAAAAATAAGCCTTGAACTATAGGCTATGTACACCTATCATTTTGCTGCTGCAGTGTGTCTGTAAGTCTCAGTGTTTTTCCCAAAAATCTGCTGTAGTTTAAAAAAGGATATCTGAAAAAAAACACAAATATACAAACACAGAAAGAGAAAACAAGACACTTATCTTCGTTCACTACTTTATTCAAAAAGAAAAAAAAAATTCCCAGATGATCCAACATAGTCCAGAGTGAATCCGACAAACAAAGTCTATGCAGCATCATTCTGACTCTCCATAGACTTTGATTACAGGCAATTCTGGGTCACGCTGTGCTGCACCATGCTTCTAAAGAGCGGTGACTTCAATAATGTTATTGCACATTAGAGGTGCAGGGTCTCGTGTAGGGAAACATGACCCAGAGTGACCTGGTGTCCTTGTGTAGTGGTAACGTTATTGTCATACAGTTTTGTTCAAAACTCGCTGAGTGTTATGGTGGCATCAGATGCTGTTCACACTACAGATTCTGACACTTCACACTATGGTTTCTCTGGTGACAGGCTCAGGCATCGACCAGCGGTGTGCTCATTAATAGTCAGGCTAGCAAGAGATAAACTCTGCTGGTTACCTCTGAAATCTCCTTTTTAAGATGGATGAATCTGTCTTTCCATGTTGACTATAGTCTTATGCTGTGTTGGTCTGTGTGCTGTTGTGTCCCAATCCTGCTGGTGATTGCATTGCATTACACCTGTTTTCTTTATGCCCTTTCTGCCTGCTTGAGAACTGCAGGCAGTGAACTCAGTTGAACTCATGATGGCACTGCTCGTTCCTGCCTGTGGTAGCTCATACACTACTGTGTGACCCACAGCTGTGACCTCATGAGGTCATCTCAGTTCACTGCAGTGGTTCTCACACAGATCAGTGTGTGAGGCTGCAGTGGCTACTCTTCCAGCCTATAGAGGAATGTTCTGTTCTTCATATGCTGGGACAGTGAGTATGGAGTTGTCACAGGACCTCCTTATTGGATTATGGTGAACCTGCATAAGGGATTTTGCAGGGAAATAAATTGGTGAATGAGGGATTTACTCTTGATGTCCAGATACTCTACAAAGTAGACATGGTCCTGGCTGGGTGGGTGGACTTTGGTAGTGTGGGTCATATGAAGACTCAGGTCGCATGCTGCCGCTGTTGTTGGCTGGCCGGGATCAACAATCTGATAGACAAATAGTAATTTTACCGCAATGGTTCTTTACTAGATAGGATCAATATTTTTAAGTTACAATGTTACACAGTCGATAGCGGGCATAACACTTCCAGTACATTTCAGTTTCAGCATACACTTTGAGACACATGTGAAACTGCCAGTGAGTTGCTTTCATTAATCTGTTCCTGAATAGTCCCAGCACAACCCAATTCAACACATCAGTACAGTAGCAATGTCCCCCTTCACAAAACAGTATAGTTCACCCAATTCTGTTACAGTTGAAAGGGCCGGTCTCTGACTGCACTCCGGTTCCAATTATCTTGGACTGCTTCGTACGAGGGTGAATCTTTATCCTTCTCAAGGTTCTCGTCCCTTCTCAACTCACTATTAGCATTCGGGCTTTCTCTTGTGCCACAGGTCACCCAATGAAAGACAGAAAGGGGGGAGGGCACCAAAAAATACAATGAAAAATACAAACGGGATCAAAGCCACTTAGCACATTTGGGGAACTAGAATGCATCGAGGTGCACAAGTCCTTGGTGGACCCACCTGGCAGGCCAATAATTTCGGGCATAGGGGGCCTCTATGAACGTGTGTGTGTTTACTTGGATTTTTATTTGCAGCCTTATGTTTTTGCTCTCGACTCTTACATCAGGGATTCGTCACATCTCATCACCCAATTGGAACAAGTTGAACTGCATGCTGGCACTCTATTGGTTACCATGGACGTTGAGTCATTGTACACCTGTATCGAACATGACTTGGGAATTCAGGTGGTAACCTACTTCCTTGACCAACGCTCTACAGGTGACAGAAAACATGATTCTTTTCTTTTGGATTTGTTACAACTAGTCCTACATAACAGTTTTTTTGTTTTTAATCGCGTTTTTTATAAACAGGTTTTTGGGACCGCGATGGGTGCCCGCTGTGCCCCCTCCTATGCCAACCTTTTTTTGGGTTGGTGGGAGTGGACACATGTGGCACTCACTGCCCCTTTCCAGCGTAACGTGGTAAAATGGTATCGGTATATAGACGATGTCTTGTTTTTTTGGACAGGTGATTGTCCATCTTGTGAAGAATTCATCGCTCAACTTAATGATAACCCATGGCATATCAGGCTCTCATCGAGTATTTCGACCACCTCTGTGGATTTTCTTGACTTGAAGATCTCTTTGGAAGGAAATCGTGTTGTCACCTCCCTGTTTCGGAAACAGACTGCGACCAACAGTGTATTACACTATTCATCCTTTCACCCTAGGCATGTGCGTGATGGCATACCCAGGGGTCAATTCCTCAGGGTACGCCGTAACTGTACTAACTCCACCACTTTCAGGAACGAAGCTCAGGCACTTACCACACGCTTTCTTCAAAGGGGTTATCCCCGTAAAGTGGTCTCAAAGGTTTTTGTTTTGAGCACTCTACCAACATTCCAAGGTCTGATACCTTTCGGGGCAAACAATGCAGTGAGCCTTGTACCATCAATCTCATTACCGCGTATAATAACCATTGGGATAGGATTTGGCGGATTCTGGAGAAGAATTGGGACATACTACTTAGTGAACCCAGGTTGGTTCCATTCATCAGTACCCGCCCCAAGCTTATCGCAAAATGGGCTAAGAATATTATAAGATATTCTCTCCTCCAGCCATTTTCTAAGGCCTACAGTTTCCTTGGGTCGAGGGCACAGATTGGTTGGCTCTTTTCCCTGTGGAGATTGTACTATCTGTCCCTTTATGGCTGCTAATAGATGCATTGAAATTTCTATTTTTCCAGGGACTATAATGACTAAGACTTATTCCAATTATTCCAATTGCCGGACAATGAATGTGGTATATCTCTTCACATGTGGCTGCCCGAAACTATACGTGGGGCAGACCACTCAGGAGCTTCGACGGCGGATACAGCACCACTTCTCGGACATTGGACGGGCAAAGAAAGATCAGGCCCAAGGTAAGCCCATCACATCAGTGGCAAAACATTTTTTGGAAATGCATAATGGCTCGCCACAGGGTGTCCGGATTTTGGTGTTGGAGTCCGTGCCCTCCAATATTCGTGGAGGTAGATTGTCGGATGAATTGTTGAGAAGAGAGGCAAGATGGATCTACCAACTACAGAGTCTTTCCCCTAACGGACTTAATGAGGAGCTTCTATTTACAGGCTTCTACAAGAAATAAGATTGGTTCCTGTGATTCCTCTTGGCCAGCACCGTGGACAAGGGGCCTTATATTTATTTATTGGGCCTTTGTCCACGTTGCTGCCTCGTTTGTAGTATTTTAGTTTTCGGTTGGGTTTCTGGTTTCTCTGATTTTTGGGGTGTGCCTTTCTTTATATGACTGGATGGGTCTCTTTGGTGATCTAATTCCTCTTAAGGTGGCTGGGTGTCACTCTTTTTCCTCTACTTTTGGGGGTCTCTATTGCCGTTTTTCTTGTGTTTCTTTGATCTACTGTAGCTTTAATAATTTATTTTTATTTTTATATTTTATCCTTCTTGGCAGCTTTTCTTGCCCGAAACCGGCATGATGGACCGCTGGATTGTCTGCATCCTGATATTTCCATCGTTGTGTGGAAGACCGTACAACCTTAAGAAGAAATGAACTGAACCTTCATGTTTGCTCATTCTATTTTGCATAAATGTTTTTTGTATAATTGTATTTGTATTGCTTGGTTTGTATATACTCCCTTCATCTTTTGCCTGCCCCTTGCCACGTGATCCGGCACATTATATATATTTCGGGTAATGCATATGTGCAGTAGCATCTATATGTAAACAGACTGTTTGATTTGTTGGCATGCCTGGTCCTGTATGTAGGAAGGGTGCAGGCTTGCATATATTTCTATATCTCCCTTTCATCAATATATCATATGGCTCTATATAACACCATATGCTGTTCAATGATCTTTCAATGGATCATTGTTTGCGCCAGATGGTAAACATGGTAGACTCTATATGGCAAAAAGGGTGATTTATTCCATACTTATCTTATCAACCACTGGGCTGTAATTTGCTCATATTACATATTATCTGTGTTGATCTATCTGTATTTGAATGCTGGTTGTACATCTTCTTGTTCCCCAAATAATGTAACCAACAGCGTATGTGGCACTTATGCTAGTCTAAATATAGCGCCGTGGTTGGTTGCATATGCGCAGTAACAACCTAGTTTAGTAGTTTTCTTGTTCTCGGCGCTTCAGCTCATTGCGCATGCGCCAGCTACGATACTTGTGCAGCCGGTATTATTCTCTATACCGGCTGTTTGCATCTGCGTGGAAACTACTCATCTTAGTATTTGCCTGTTCTCGGCGCTTCAGCTTATTGCGCACGCGCCGGCTACGATATCTGCGCCGCTAGTGTGATTCTCTATGCCGCCTGTTACTTGATGTTGCTAACGCATGCGCACATGATATTTCCTGTGGTATTCTCCATCCATGTGACTGTGATCACGTGGCAATATGGCAGCTCCCATCGGGCGTCTTCCATCTCCATGGCATCATCTCCTCGCCTCTCTCTCTACACGCTGGTAGGCAATTTTGTAATTATGTTGTACTATAAAAAGGCACATCGTTCCTATTACTGCACATCGCCCCTGAGGAAGCTACACTTTGTTTGTAGCGATACGCGTGGGGCTTATACCTCACCCCTCCATTCCTTGCTTGCACCCCTTAGTGTGTCCATCCGTAGGTGGTACTGTATGTGTTATTTTTTGCCTAGAATTATGTTTATTGGTGGCGATATTATTACATTGTTAACCCACCTAGGTATTAACTGGGACTTTGATCTATTTAATTGATTTTGCATTGTCCATCTGCCTCTCTTGACGGTCCCAGTTTATGGACACTGTGCTTAAACTATTGCATGATTTCATTTCTGTGGGGTTTGGGCCCTTTGAGGGTGTGAGGTATTCTTCGGGTGTCACACCATTGGCACCCTTAGTGTGTGTGTTTTCTATAAGCTGTTTTGCTTTTTTAATTGATTTTAATTGTTTGTTGGTACTTGTGCCTATTCTATAATAAAGATATTTTTGTATATTTATTCATTGTGGTGATCCCACTTTTTTTGCACATTTCTTTTTCTCTTGTTGACACAGGTCACCCAATGCACGCTGCCTTGACAGCCAGTAGACTATTTGTCCGATGTTACTTCACACTTGGTCACTCACAGCTATTACTCTCAACTAACACTGTCTAGGAGGAACCTCACTTTTTCTTTAGCTTGACAATTCCCAGGGTGGGCTAGTCCTAAAAACTCTTACTGTCTCTGTAGTCTGAAACTGGGCAGATCCTAACCTTTTCCCTACATTATACAATTCTATATACACACACACAGACACACACGCAGACACATACTATAATACTCTGCATTATAGCATCCTACATTACTATATCTCATACACTACACATTATACCGGAACACATTATACATTCCATTAACAGTTTCAACACTGTTGCATCTTATACTATACATTATACAGGAACATATCCCATTCTTAGGGCTTATCACAATCTATATTGTACCGCCCCGGGGCTCGGCCGGCTGCCGAGCCACTCGGATCCGTGCTCGTCGGTGGGTGGCTCGAACTCTTCCACGGACCCGGGGGTCACGTCGCTCTGAAAGGGAATTGGCGCTACACGTAGGGACTTCGGTGGGGAGATCCACAGCCAGAGCCGCGGTGGTTTGTAGGAGATTTAAGTTCGTGACGCTACTCACGGGTTGTGGTGAATGGATGGACACCACCGCTGTCGTTGACTAGGCTCCCGGGGACGGTGTTGAGCAGCTTGGTGTTGACCCCCTTCGTGGATAGGGGGATGATGGTCCCGGGGGCCCGAGGGAGGTGCTGAGGCAAGGGGAAGGATGCGTTATGGGTGCTGGCGCAGTGCGGCGCGGTGCGCGGCCCGAAGGCACTGGCGTACTCACTATGCTACAACACACTGGAGTCTCTGGTAAACCAAACGGGATGATGAATGGTGCCCGCAGCCGGCTGCAACTTCCCCTTATCTTGTTGGTGGTTTCCGCCTTTCTCCTGCACCTCTTTAGTGTAGACATTATGACTCCTATACCTAAGCAACGGTAGTCCGCTCCCCGGCTTGCTGGGTGTCGGGAGAGCCCTCTTTGCCCGCAGACGCTGGTCTCTATGCCTTGGCGGTGGCTTTACCTTAATGGTTGGGCTGTTGTCTTCAGTCGGGTCTTGTGTGGGAAAGGTCCTAAAGTCGAGTCCTCAATCAGTTGATTCGACTTGACCTAGTGGTTTCTGGGCCTCGTACTGGGTCTGAGTACCCCTCCTGGTGCTCCAGTTTTCAATCGGTTCCCCGGTTCGGTACCGGCAGGCCACCGCCCGACCCCGATCCCTACGGTTCCACCGGGCTGATCTCCGGTGCTCTCACCTGAACTCCAGAGATCAGCCTGGCCTGTCTGCAGCTGACATGAACTGAACTGCAAGCGCCAGGGAATCAATCACTCGGCGCTCGCGGTACAGTCTATGCTGCACTCCAGAGCTCAGGTGAGAGCTGCAGAATGCAATGCAGGTACCTGAATCCAGGCCTGGCATTACTGGAGTTTCCTCCGGTAGCCAGTCTGACGCTGCTTGTGTGAGGTTACCTTTCTGGAGCTTGATCAAGGCTCCAACAGACACTTAAGAAGATTGCCTTACTGGGATCACCAACCAAGAACTGTGACTTGCTCTCAGACACTGACTCCTGCCAGTCCAGATCATCAGAAGGATTCCCAGCTTCCTAAGCACAGAGTGACAGAAGGCTCCCTACACCTGGCCTCCTAGCCAGTGTCACCAGGGAAATCTGCAGCCAACTCTCACCCACATGGTCTGCTCTCAGGAAGCCTCCAGGAAGTAAACTGCTTCCAAGCCCACAGAGACCATGTAACCAGACAAACAGTCACATATTCACACCAGATACACTCATGGGTGGAGGTATGTGAATAGCCGGAGCCGCCCAGCACTCTGACAATTCATACATCTGGCCCATAATACATTAACAAATCTTGTGGAACTGCAAGTCCCATAGTAAACATTTCAGGATTTATATTGCAGAGGACCTCCTCCACTGCCATACATAGCGACCATTTACAACATACAGTACGTGGTCGCTACTCACACCTAGACCTGTGAAATTGATGCATTTACGATTTAGCTTTAATCCCACAAAACTGAATGGGATCAATGTAAATATGATGTTCCTCGTGTTTTTTTTCATCATGTCATAACAAACTGTACTGTAAATTAAAGTTTAAAGCACCACCTGCCACTCTTGTTATTGCCCTTGTCTGCCCCTTTCAGCCTGAGGGTAACTGAGTTATTTATGTACAGTATTTACTACATACATATCCTGTTTCATTCTTACCTCTCCTGCACTCCAGCTTGCCTCCAGTATTTTTACATTTAAATGATCATATCCACCGCTCCTTGATCGATTAGCTGAACGGCTGAAGAATGAAAGATGAGCATTATTTTTCAAGCAATTTTAGAATTTAACTTCAGAAGTTCAGAAACACTAAGATATGACTTTCGCATAGCTCTCAATTATTAGTTATTTTTATTAGTTGACTATATAAGTGTTCTAAAATATGTATTAAAAAATAGTACTCACCTGCTAAATCCCCTGCCATTCCATTCGTCCCTGTCTTGTCATTTTTTATATCCGAAAAAAATGATGTACTGTGACGGGTGGTGGATTTAACATAGTGTCCTGTCTAATGTGTTAGTAACCGCTGCAACCAGTCACTATCTTCAGCAGCTCTTAGCTACATGCACACGCTGTAATTTTCTTGTTACAAAAAAACTGCACCTTTGAAACATCAAAACTGCACCAAAAACTGCACCTTGTCCCAGAGAGCCTGGAAATGTAAAAAAAAAAAACGCTTGTACTGATGCTGCGTTTTTCGTGCATGTTTTATGCGTTTTTGTCAATTCCTGATTTTGATGCGTTTTTTGCAAAAAATAGTGTTGGGTGGACCAGATTGGGAAGTCCGACCCCCTGGGTTCAAAGGCACTCGGATTGGGCATTCAGAAAACAAAATAAAAAAAAAAAAATATAAAAAATAATAAAGAGAGCGCGCTATATTTACCTCTCCGACGCGGCTGTAACTGCTCCTGCAGCCACTCATTCTTCTTCCAAGGCCACACATTAGGCTCATGCATATTCACTGCTTCCCCCGCCCAACAGCATCTGTGATTGGTTGCAGTCAGACAGTGCCCCCAGCCTGTGTGACAGCCTCTCTGACTCTTCTAATCACATATATAGAAAAATTAGCACCAGGCACTCCAATTAATGTGACAAAAATAAAACATTTTATCACAACTTCAAACCGTTCAACGTTTTTCGGTCGCTGCTTGGACCTTCCTCAAGAACTGACAAATGAAACAAATACAATTCCATTTAGATAAATACAATAAATAGTCTGCATAATGCTCAGGTACAATGTCTAACAGACAAGAGAAGGAAAATTAAAATAAATGGAGAAATTCGGAAGGGATGGGGGAGGAGGGAGAGGAGATCCGAGTGAGTGAAAACGATATTTTAAAAAAATTGTAAGGAAAAAATCATAACTATAAAAAATGTGATATTGATAGACTAAATGAATTATGCGCTTACCCAGCTGTGAATCCGTATAAGAACTACTTGTAAGTAAATAGAAAGGGACAGAAACTGTGGAAATAAGGCGACGTGTCAACGATCAACGATTTTTGACGTTTTTTGCGATCGTTGATCGTCGCTCTTAGCTGTCACACGCTGCGATGTCGCTAACGACGCCGGATGTGCATCACAAACACCGTGACCCTGACGATATATCGTTAGCGATGTCGCAGCGTGTAAAGCACCCTTAAGTCTTGTGTTTTGCCTACTGAGCATTCTCGGGCTGAGTCTCCTCTTCCAGAGACTAAAGGGTGCTTTACACGCTGCGACATCGCTAACGATATATCGTTGGGGTCACGTCGTTAGTGACGCACATACGGCGCCGTTAGCGACATTGCAGCGTGTGACACCAAGGAGCGACGATCAACGAGCGCAAAACAGTGAAAAATCATTGCTTGTTGATACGTCGCTCCTTTCCCAAATATCGTTGCTGCTGCAGGTACGATGTTGTTCGTCGTTCCTGCGGCAGCACACATCGCTGTGTGTGACACCGCAGGAACGATAAACATCTCCTTACCTGCGTCCACCGGCAATGAGGAAGGAAGGAGGTGGGCGGCATGTTCTGGACACTCATCTCCGCTCCTCCTCTGCTATTGGGCGGCCGCTTAGTGACGCCGCAGTGACGTCGCTATGACGCCGAACGCAACTCCCCCTTGAACGAGGGATTGTTCGGCGGTCACAGCGACGTCGCTGACAAGGTATGTGCGTGTGACGCTGCCGTAGCGATAATCTTCGCTACGGCAGCGATCACCAAATGTCTCACCAACGACGGGGGCGGGTGCTATTGCGCACAACATCGCTAGCTATCACTAGCAATGTCGCAGCATGTAAAGCATCCTTTAGTCCGGAAAGCACTGCACTGAGCATGTCTGTGACGTGGCGGGTCAATATTGGGCTGAGCATGTCCGTGACATGGCGGGTCCTGATTGGCTTGAGCTTGTCCATGACATGATGGGTCCTGATTTACTCTCTTACGTCAGCTGCCCTGCTGACGTGTCTGTGACGCCCTGGCCATGCCAGGTAGTCACAGATAGGGCCTTGCACTACACCAATCCCCTAACAAGGTGACAGCAGCCAAACAATTAAACCCTAGTTACCCCCCTCAGTGCTTGATGGACACACCAGGGGGCGGAGCCAGGCAGTTGGACATGCCCACCGAGGAGTTCGGAATGGCCTGGGACGGGAAAAGTAGTCAGATGAGTTTAGGAGGTGAAGTAAAGTGGAAGCAGGCCTGTGTGTCAGGTCTGCAACTAACTGACAGGTGCCAAAGTTGGAGTCCGGGCACCTTTGGCTAGGAGGCATATGGAGGCCTCTGCCTGCAGGAGTCGGGAAGACGGCTCGGTGGAACCGTGGTGGACCGGGACAGGGTAGTGGCCCGCCGGTACCGACCCGGGGAACCGACTCGGAAACCGGAGCACAAAGGGGGGTACTCAGACCCTGAAGCTAGGTCCAGAAGCTACTGGGGGCTAGCTAATTAACTGATTGCTGCCAGGACTATAGGTTCTGTCCCACCCAAAGTCCCGACTGAAGACAACAGCCCAACGCGGCGGATAGAAAGTCACCGCCATGGCAGAGAGATCCCATAGGCCAGCGTCTGCGGGCAAAGGGCTCCTGGCGACCACAAGCCGGGGAGCGGACTCCTGATGCTGCAAGCGCAGGTAGTCCACCATCACACAAACGGTGCAGGAGAAAGGCAGAGACCACCAACCGGGTGGGGGACCAGACTGCAGCCGGCTGCGGGCACCGACCACCATCACCTTGGTTTACCAGAGACTTGTGTGTGTTACTAATCGTGAGTACATCAGTGCCCTCTGGCCTCCCATCTCCCTTCACCGCCCAACTCTCCCCAGAGGGTCCAGGGGCCACCACCCCTACCCACGGAGGGGTTAACAACTTGCTGCGCAACATCTCCCCCGGGTGCCCCGTAACTGCAGCGGTGGTGTCCACCTTCACCACAACCCGTGGGTGGCATCACAAACTCAAACACGGCTCCGGCCGTACACCTACGTCCCCCCAAACCGCCAGCCCCTTTTAAATCAGAGTGACCGTGGACCCCCGGGTCCGGAGAGCCTCGAGCTACCCACTGAAGGTCCGGACACGAGTGGCTCGGCTGCCGCCGAGCACGGGGCGGCACATGTCAGTTGCTGTTTCGCAGCTGGACGCTCGCCTTCAGGTCTATTGGACAGTCATCTGACGATGATTGACCCCCTTGTTTAGGGCGGTTCTGTGATCGTTTGGCGTGGAGCTAATGTTATTTAAGGCTCCTGCCGGTGCACATGGGTGTGCACTTATCAAAGCTTATACCTCATGTGCTTGGATGTCTGGCTGAATGCCACTGCTGTGATCTGGTTCTGTGAGAGGAAGCTCCACACCCTAGACAGGTTACATAGGCAGGTTCCATTCACATCGTGGCTTGGGTCTGTGAGAGGGTTACTCCACAACCTAGACAGGCCACCTAGGCAGGTACCGTTCATACTGTGGCCTGGATCTGTGAGAGGGTAACATTTACAACCTATACAGGCCGCCTAGGCAGGCTGACTTCAGACATTTCCTTGGTGTGCACGCGGGCTGGGCGTGTCACACTCCACTGCCACTCGGGGATCGCTGGTTGGGCGTGTGTTCTGAGTGTGGGTGTGTGCATGGGGTTTTACTTTGGGTTATTGAGTTGCATAGCCTGTGAAGATAACATTGGTTACAGCTACTGATTCCATTTCACTTGCATAACCTCTGTGAAATTAAACACAAGTTATTGCGACCCACTATATACCACTGTGTGCTATCAACACAGCCTATTGGGTTTCTATTAACTTTTACCCATTAACTGTTGTGTGTCCACTTTGTCCTCTGGACTACTAGCAGCAGTATAACATCTCTGCACGGTGGAACCTGGGTTGCAAATGAGGGAGAAGGTTGCATTTTTTATTGTCCCTCAATCCGCCAGCCCCCGTAACACCAGGTCTGTGATTGGAAGCGTCAGACAGGCGGTCACTCAGCATGGGGGCGCGTCTGACTGCAACCACTCCAGCATTCAAGAGACAACAAAGGGTCAAATAGATATTTGATTTTTTTATTTTGATTTGTTGCAAAAAGGGGTGCACCTCAAGCCATGCAAAACGACGTTTTGGCTTCTAGGAAGCCTTCATCAGGGTTTTGCGTATAAAGCGTTGAGGGTTTAGGGGGAAAAATCTGCAATATCAGACAGTGCTTGTTGCATCTGACTCACCCGCCCCAGGGTTGGGTTACTCGGAACCGGGCCGGACTAGTCCTGGGATCTCTGCGGTGGCACCTTGACCCTGGCGGACTCCTTTAATAAAAGAAGGGGAGATGATGATGGGTGTTATAGTTAATATTAAGTAAAATTCGTGATGCCACCTGTGGATTGCGGCTTTAGAGCCGCAGCTGCTGGACGGGACCTCCAGGGATGGTGTTATGGCAGCTGAGGTATTTCTTCTCCCCACAGGTGGAGCAGGTAACCCCGGGGCAACCGTTAGGTGAGTCAATGGTAGGGATCAAGTAAACTTCAGCTGCAGGAGCGGGATGTCTGGGAGTTGTAGTACTTCTAGCAGTAATTCTTCAGGACTGACAGGGTGTGGGAAGAAATAGGCGACACAAGGGCTGAGGTTCAAGATGTCTTTTACTCACATTTTGTCTTATTGCCCGCAGGGTGCCGGTCTCTACCAAGATGGGCTCCAGGCGATCCCGAACTCCTCGGATCCCGGTGCTGGTATTGCAACTGGTGGGCCCATCTTCAAAGCACTTTGTTGTTTTTGGGTCCCCATGGTTTGAAGCTACTTGGTAGTCCCCTCCTGGTCTTTTGTGTAAAAAAGTCCCGGTCCGTACACAGGCAACGTGAACCTCTCAATGGGTTGGACCTCTGTCCCAATTCCCAGGTTCTAGGTCTGCTGCTGTGCCCCGGACACTTTGGTAGGCCAAGAAACGTCAAATCTTCTTTGCCGGTAGATTTATTAGGCGAGCCTAAAGCGTCCCCCAATCTAGGGCTCTACATCCCGTCTGTGCTCGGTCCTTTTTCCACCAAAATCACTAAGTGAGCTCCTCCCTAGACTGAAGTCCCTTCCTCACTCTGCGTCTACTCCTGACTGACTTTGTCAACTGTCACCAACTTAGCTCCGCCCACCAAGCTCCACCCACTAGATGGTTCTAGATACAGTGCACGGGGATTAAGTACCATAACCAGGTTACTGGTCGCAATGCATTAATGGGACCTGCCCCAGCCCTGATCTAATGTGTGAGCTAATAATGGGATGTGGTGTTGTGTGATACCGGCACTGATCACCCAGGAATCCGGGATGAGCACAGCACCTAAAATCAGGTGCCGTACCCTGTGGCGACTGAAGCCTCAGGGGCGCCCCACATCTGCGTTATGGGTAAGGTGCCCGAGAATGCATTGACAAATCACATGTCAGATTTGTCTCTGGATATCACTGCCACCATTGCCTGGGACTTTGTCCATAAACATCGGTGGACTCACTGAAGTTGCACTGCTCTTCTATTCTCTGCATCTCGCCCTAATCTGTGAGAGACAGAATTCTTGCTGGCTGGTAGGTGATAAAATACTTATTTTTTGCAATAAAATGATAATTATTTAAAAATCATACAATAATTTTCTGGATTTTGGGGGATTCAGTCTTTCACAGTTGAAGTGTACCTATGATAAAAATTACACACCTTTCCATTCTTTGTAGGTGAGAAAACTTGCAAAATCGTCAGTGTATCAAATACTTACTTTCCCCACTGTATATGCTTGGTATTACTTAATCCATAATGTCATGTAGCCAGCACAATATTTATTGGTAATTCTGATTAGTGTAATGTCATTTCCTCCTTTGAGATTGATGGAAAAGGTCATATATAGGGCGGAGTGGATCCGGACTGTAATAGTCCGGATCTGCGCGGTTTCAGCGCTATATCTGTGCCGCACCTGGGGTGCACGATCCGGAATCGGGAATTATTAAAAATAAACAAAATCAGAAATAAATGAGAGTTTCATACTTACCGAGACTCGGTGTCATGGCGGCAGACTGCTTCCGGGTCACCCTTTCACTTTCTGTACTATGCACGCAATCACACAGCTTTCCGTGCTTTCCCCGCCCACCGGCCGTCCTCTCATCTGTGATTGGTTGCACGCTGACGCGTCCCCCAGCCTGTGACAGTCTCCGCCGCGGTCATCGCTTATCGCGGCTCAGTAATAGGCTGCACCCAGAGCGGGCAGCCATGCTCTATGGCTGCTCGCTCTGACATGTAGCAGAGCTGGATGTGTCGCCGTGGGATCTCGTGTGGATTACGCTGGAGCTGGAGGGTTGGGTTGGGGATAATAAAGAGGTGAAGGAGGGAGAGTTTTGTACTTTATTTCAAATAAAGGATTTTTATCTATGTCTTGTTTATTTACATTTATGTACAGGTTTGTGATGCGGGTATCTGATAGACGCCTATGCCATCACAACCTAGGGTTTAGTAGCAGCTGTACGCTGTTCTTAACCCCTGCTATTACCTTGATTGCCACCGCACCAGGGCAATCGAGATGAGCCGATATCGCACCGGAATTGTCACATCTTATAGATGCGGCAATACCGGGCGGCTGCGGGCTGAGAATTTACCAGCCCCCAGCCGGCGTTATCTTGGCTGGGGATGAAAACTGGGGGGGACCGCACATCGGATTTTTTTTTTTATTATTTATTTAAATAAAACAAAAGCCGCATGCGAGGGACTCCCGCGAGTCTGACATCACAGCAAAACCGCACACTTCCGACAGGAGCGTGCATGTGTTTCTAGGTACATGCACGCTCATGCTCAGAGAACGGCAGGCTGTGTCGGGTGATGTCATGCTTAGCAGACCCGCACAAGTCTGACATCACCATCACAGCAGCATTCTTCTGACAGGGACTTGCATGTTTTTCTAGGTACATGCACGCTCATGTTCAGAGAATGGCAGGCTGTAAAAAGAAAAAAAATTCCTGCCAGGAGTTGGAAATTTGGTGCTGAAATCTGGTGCAGATGACTCCAGCACCGAAAGTGCACCTCTTATTAAAAAACCGCGGCAAACATAGCAAAACAATAACCGCGGCAAAAAACGCAGCAAAAAAATGCATCAAAACACCACGTTTTTTTTGCCAGGAGGTGTAGATTGGATGCAGGAATATGGTGTAAAAATGTCAGCACCAAATTGGCATCCCTTGGCCCAAAAAAAAAAATAAAAAATAAAAAATTCTTTCACCAAGTGGAAATTTGGTGCTGAAAGCTAGTGCAGATGACTCCAGCACCGAATGTGCACCTCCTAGCAAAAAAACGCGGCAAAAATCGCAGAAAAATAACCACGGCAAAAAAATGCGGCATATCACCGCGGTTTTTTGCCAGGAGGTGTAGATTAGATGCAGGAATATGGTTTAAAAATGTCAGCACCAAATTTGCATCTCTTGGCCAAATAAACTGCGATTTTTCTGCTAGGAGACGCAGGTCTGTGAACTCAGTGACCAGGTTGCCTGCGATCACAGATGAAGGACCGTGGGAACCTCCAGCTGTGACCGCAAATGACCTGAGTGACGTCACCGGTCAATGCGCAGCTCATTCATTATCTGGAGCTCACAGAGAGCGGTTGGTCGTGCCTCTCTCTGTGATATTCAGATGTAGCAGAGCTGAAGCGGAGTGGGACCTCCTGTGGATTATGTCGGAGCTGCAGGTTGTTGGGGGGTTAATAAAGAGGTGAAGGAGGGGGTGTTTGTATTTTATTCCAAAAAAAGGATTTTTCTCTGTGTCTTGTTTATTTACATTCACTTACAGGTTTGTCTGATGCAGGTATCTGATAGACGCCTGTGCCATTCTGGTGCCCCTGACCTGGTCAGGCACCACTGAGTACTTCACCCATGCTGGGTCAGTACAAACAGGTAATCCCAAAGGCTGAATAGGGTGTGGACACACAGACACACTTTAACTAGGTCTCACACACATCTTAGAGAGGACCCCTGGGCAGACCCAGGAGGGGGTGTGGACTCCACATCTCAGCTAGTGGTGCGGTGGAGAAGCTGGAAGGAGTAGTGCAGTGGTAGTGAGTCAGAGAGAAGCAATGAAGGAGGACTCACAAGCCGAGTCTGAAGCGGAGAGCGGGCACGCAGACATGCTAGTCAGACCCTGCCGGTGTAGTGGCTGTTGGTGGGGGAGCTCGGTTGCCACAGAGTCAGACTGAAAGACACTTCAGGAAGAAGCGGGGTGATTGAGTACGGGGACTCCTGGTAGACCAGGCACGCACGGGGACAGGTCCCTAGAGCCAGACATCCATTTAGTGGTCTGCTAAACCTGCCGGAGAGGGCACTCGAGGTGTCTCACCAAACAACACAGAGTCTGCAGTATCAGCAGCAACGAGGGGGCCCATAAGTGAAATAGGGCAAGAAGCCATCTTTACTTGGTCCACGCTGCCAGCAAACGGGCCAGAAAGGGGAAAAAAAGGTAGATGCCTCTTCCCTGGATGAATCCCATATACTTCAAGTCGGGAGTTATCCGAAACAAGAAGTGCTAGGAAGGCGAGCCTGCAGTCACCTCTATAACAGCCTGAAGGATACCTGGTTCTCCCTGCAGTCTATCTCAGTATCGCCTGGGTTACCTCACAGAAACAACTGAATGTGAGTAAAATCCCTGAAAGACATTCTGGACTGTGTGTGAGTTCTTCTGCGACCTGTGGTGCTACGCACATACACCCGAGCCCCTGGGGCCAGCCTCACTCTCAGGAGACCATAACACCAAACTGCAATTACCATCAGCCCCAGACGCTCGCTAAACTGCAGTGGCGGTCACCCCTCATTCTGACCGCAAAACCGAGAGTGGTGTCACGACTCCTATGAAAGTGAACCTGACATACCTGTGGCTAGAAGGGTCCCCACAGAGAAGTCCCCGCAGTGTCCCGCAGGCGACCGCTGCAGCGCTGTGATGGGTGACTCACCATCACAAACCTAGGGTTTAGTAGCAGCTATCTGCCCCTATTAACCCCTGCTATTACCGCGATTGGCCTCGCATCACGCTTCCGGGAAGAGCCGGTATCGCACCAGGATTGTCACATCTAATAGATGCGGCAATACCGGGCGGCTGCGGGCTGAGAATACCAGCTCCCAGCCGGCGTTATCTTGGCTGGAGATGAAGATTAGGGGGAACCGCACATCGGGTTTTTTTTTTAATTATTTATTTAAATTAAAAAAAACGCATGCGGTTTCACCAGAATCACACAATGCGAGGCACTCGCGCGGGTCTGCCATGGCATCACCCGGCAGCCTCGCACGTGTGACTGGATACACCGCACAGATACAGCCCGACGGCTGGGGCTGCATCCGTGCACTGTATCTGTGTTGCCGATTGTTTATTTTTTACCACCATGCTGACCGACAGAACCTTGCACTGCTTTCGCCGCCCACCGACCATCCTGGTACCTGTGATTGGTTGCGGTTAGCTGACACGCTGCTACTCAGGGTGGGGGCGTGTCTAGCTGCAACCAATTACACATGCCGGTGGGCGGGGAAAACAATGAATATTGAATTGTTGGCTCCGGAAGGTAACAGCGTGGCCCGGAAGGAGTGTGCCGTCATGACAGCGCCTCGGTGAGTATGCTGCGCTCGCTCCTACTCCTGTCTAAGGGGGCGGATTGTGCGGCGTCACAGCGACGTCACACGGCAGCCGTCCAATAGAAGCGGAGGGGCGGAGATGAGCGGGCGGAATATCCCGCCCACCTCCTTCCTTCCTCATTGCTGGTGGACGCAGGTAAGGAGATGTTCGTTGTTCCTGCGGTGTCACACATAGCGATGTGTGATGCCTCAGGAACAACGAACAACCAGCGGCATGCACCAACGATATTATGAAAAGGAGCGACGTGTCAACGATCAACGATTTTTGACGTTTTTGCAATCGTTGATCGTCGCTCCTAGCTGTTACACTCTGCGATGTCGCTAACGACGCCGGATGTGCCTCACAAACACCGTGATCCCGACGATATATCGTTAGCGATGTCGCAGCGTGTAAAGCACCCTGTACACTTGTACCCACATATAGACTCACATAGACACATACAAACATTCACACACAAAAACACACATATAGACATACATGGATGCAAACACATACACATTCATAGAAATTGACACACATACAAGAAAACACATACATACACACATACACACTCACAGGTTGTTTTTTTTGTGGGTACATTAATTAATCACTCTATTATTTGCAGGGGCATTCAGTATTACAAGATTTTATGTCAGATATTTTTTATTTTCCATAAATATTCCATTTAGACCATAGACCATCTATTCCATAGACCATAGACCATCTATTCCATTTAGACCATAGAATCCGACCAAGTAAAAACATTTTGCACATCTTATCCAGCAGCCAGATGGCAGCAAGGGGTCAGTTTGGCTTCCGAAGTGAATTTTCCATTGGGATTGGGAAGCAAAAAAGCTGTTTGGCATTTGATGAAGCAGGAAACAGACTACGCTGGATGACAGATAAAAAGGTACTGGACCCATGTATAACAATGAGAATCCAGACAGAGAGGTCAGCCGCACTGCTGCATAATTCCATCCCAGACAGGATAAGTGTTATTTTCCCAGGCTGCCAGGAGAGAAGGATTAAGCACAAAAATGCAAATTGCAAACTCCTTTTATACAGAATAAACCAAGTTGCATAATTTGTAAAGAGCACGAAACAGATGAACCTGTCAGTGCCAGACATCTCCAACGATATACAGGCAATGAGACATGCATATCAATCAATAATCTTAAAGGGAACCTGTGACCTTTTTAAGTTTTTTGAGTTACTAATATGGGCAAATAAACAGCATAACGGTGAAATTAGTCATCCCTGTATGCCTCCTGGATGATGGCTTGTTCAGGAAAAATCATCATTAATATATTCTATCTTCCAGGCTATGGGGCATAAACTGCCTGGAAGATAATATTGCCTCCAGTCTTTATTATACAAGATTTCTTCTCCCCTTCTCTTTAGTGTATCTTTGACATTGGGTGTGCTGATGGAAATCTGTGACTCCCTGGCAAAACCAGGTAGTCACAGTTAGGCCCCAGCATAACACCGTTCCTTCATTAGGAACCACACAGCTGACCAGAAACCCTAGTCACCCCCCCTTACGGACAGACAGACACACCAGTGGGTGTGACCAGGCGGTTGGGACACGCCCACCCAGGGGTCTAGACAGCCCGGGGCGGGAAAAACAAGCAGTCTAGCTTCAGTTTAGCTTGGAGTTGAGGAGAGGAGTGTGGGCTGGAGCTAAGTGTAGCTCCAGCAGGAAAAGTTCAAGTTGAACGGTACCAGGGTAGGAGCCCTGGTGCCACTGGCTAGGAGGCAGACGGTGGTCTCCGTCAGCAGGAGACGGGAAGACGGCTCGGCAGAACCGATGTGGACCGGGACAGGGTTGTAGCCCGCCGATACCAACACGGGGAACCGACCCAGAAACCATAGCACACAGGGGGGTACTCGGACCCTGAAGCCAGAAACCGGAACCAAGGGGACTGTTTAATTAACCTATTGAAACCAGGACTAGAGGTCCTATCCCACCCAAAGTCCCTCATAGAATACAACAGCCCACCGATGGCGATAAGAGGTCACCGCCAGGGCCCATAGATCCCACGGGCCAGCGTCTGTGGGCATGGCTCCTTAGGCCACATCCAGCCGGGAGCAGACTCCTGAGTTTCATACTAGGAAAGTCCACCTTACACAAACAGTGCAGAGGAAAAGGATAGAGACCACTAGCCGAGTGGGGGACCCGAATGCAACCGGCCGTGGTAGCGGCCACCATCACCTTGGTTTACCAGAGACTTGTGTGGTTTATTAACTGTGAGTACACAAACCCTCCCTGCGGTCGCTATCCCCTGCACAGAGTCACCGGAACCCGGGGCCACCATCTCTACCCACGGAGGGGTTAACAACTGGCTGCACAACATCTCCCCTGGGTTCCCTGCAACAGCAGCGGTAGTGTCCCACTTCACCACACACCGTGGGTGGTGTCATGAACTTACTACGGCCTAGCCCGTACATCTACGCCCCCCCATTTATTCGGCATGTCTGTGAGACCTCCGGGTCCAGAGGCCCTCGAGCCACTACCCCAGCAGGCCCGGATCCGAGCTGCGCCGGCTGCTGGCACGGGGGCGGCACAAATCTAGCGCCTCATTATTCTGCCTACTGTCTCTCCCCTACATTGCTTGGCCATTACAGGCGTACAGATAGGATTAATTTCACCTTTTTGCCACCTGTATGCCCACATTAATGACTCAAAAACCTCAAAAGGTTGACAGATTCCCTTTAATTATGTACTCTTTATCATTTTGGAAGTAATACTACAAATGTGCGTGCTTGTGTTTTTAGCCTCCCAGGGCTATCTGCATCGATCTCAGGTTCCAAGTACATTTCAGAGAGGCGAACTGAGGGAGGAGATCGTGGCATTTGGCTCCTATCTTCCAGAGACTCATCATGCCGTGATCCATGGTTCCCGCTGCTTTGCCTGATATAGAGAACTTTCCTTAGAGAACCAAGTAGTCTGTTACTGTCATTAAAGGGGTTGTTGGGGCTTTGGGTTAAAGTCTGCGGTCACTGTAAGTGATTGTAAACTTGTGAATCCTAACTGTGTGCTATGCTGGTGCTGGGATCTGGCAGACATATGATTGCAAATACGCAATTTGCCAACTGAATGTGCAAGTGAATTGAGAGATGTCACATGACCAGAAGCTCCAGGCACCGGAGAATCCTGACAGCCAGTGCACTGCACGCCATGAGAATTCACAAGTCTGATGTCACGTAGAGTGACTACAGACTTGAGCACCAAGGCCGGACAACTCCATTAAGAACTATCTTCAGGATAGAGAAGAATAAGAAATTTTGAAAGTTATTCTATGACCACAAAGCCCTGATCTCAACATCATCGAGTCTGTCTGGGATTACATGAAGAAACACTTGTACAAGGCTCATACAGCGAAGATTGCCAAGTTAGTTCTCCAAGATGTTTCGAACAACCGTTCACACTAGAAAAATGATTTTTCTTAAGAAATTTCTTAAGAAATTTCTTAAGAGTGCACCTGTGTTAAAAACGCACCAAAAACGCACCTGCGTTTTTGCCGCGTTTTCGGTGCGTTTTTGGTGCGTTTTCGGTCCGTTTTTGGTGCGTTTTTACCGCTGGTTGCTCCCTGCGTTATTGTGCCAATTATCTATGGCAAAAAACGCAGTTAGCTGCAGAAAAGAAGTGACATGCTCATTCTTTTTCTTAAGAAAATCTACTGAAAGAATTTTCTTAAGAAAAAAACGCAGTGTGTGCACAGCTAATTTTTTTTGCCATAGGTTTTGCTGGGGAATGTCTGCAGAAAGGTTACAAGAATTTCTCAAGAAATTTCTGCAGCAAAAACGGACCCAAAACGCAGGTAAAAAACGCAGTGTGTGAACATAGCCTTAGGCCTCTGCCACACTCACGTGAAATTCACGCACGTGCCGAGAGACACGTATTTCCCCTGCGTGTTGCGTGCAGGTAAGTACGTGTCTCTGGTACGTGCGGGCCACGTGTGTTCTACGTGTGCTATCCGCGATAGCACACGTAGAACCGGTAATTTACATACTCACCTGGTCCTTCCTGCTGTCCGCGCTGCTGTCCGTGGTGCTGATCTTCGGTCTCCAGCCCTCCCGTCTCCCCGCTGCTGCTGCTGCTGCCAGGCAGTGAAGTGAATATTAAATGAGAATAATGAGTGGCGGTCGGCAGCAAGAGGCAGCAGCGGCAGAGACAAGAGGGCTGGATAAGGTGAGTTAATGTTTTTTTTTTTTTTCACGGACACATGTGTTGTCTCCGGCGCGTGTCACATGGGACCGCATCCACACTACACCCGTGTGGTACGGGTGCGGGCCGTGTGACACCCGTGCTGACGGAGAAAACACTACCATTTTTATTCTACTTTTTTGTCAGCTGTACGATGAAAATACATAATTTTTGCTACCTTTTTCATTTTTTTTTTTTTACGGAGTTCATCAAATGGGCTAGCTAGTGTTATGGTTTTATAAATCGGGTTGTTCAATATCAATCACAACAATTAGGAAGTTAAACTACCAGGGACGGTGCAGGAACGATCCCTGGCTGTGAGAATCGGGACTTGGCTGTTATGTAAACCGAGCCTCTGGGGACAATCGCGCAGGCACAGCTTATGTACCTGCACAATCCCCAGGACGTAGCACCTGACTAAAACTTTTGCATAATACTGTACTCCTGCTTAACAATGTGAAAAGTAGGAGCAGTGTGAATGTAGAGAAGAAACCAAATTTATCATAATAGCGAATTTACAAAATATTTCATGGCGGGAATATGGAAACCCTGTTTGAATTACATAGTGACACCAATTGTAGAGATTACTAACTTGTGCATATCTGTGGTATAAATCACATTCCTACCCTGTCCTTCCCTGGTAGGTGGGGGGAATCGGATTAAGTCTGGTCAGGAGCAGGGCTAGGAATGGGACTCAGGCATCTCCAACATTAAGAGTATCCTTGAGATTAGGGATAGCATAGGTACCTAGGGTTAGGGACAGCATAGGGCCCCCTATCCCTCATTATCCACAAACACATTGTGACATTAGTATACACTAATTGGCAAGATTCAACAAAGATTGGCTTTGTGTCTTAAAAGTGGCATGTGCCTCCATGCTCCTTGACACAAATATTTCTCGAGCCTTGGACTAGAGTAAGATTTGTGGAATTAGCTGTGCCACAGCTCGTCATGAATTTGATGAGCGGGTGTCATCACGCTACATCACACTCCACTAACTTTGATGGAGCTCGCCGAAACTTGCCAAAACTTTGATGAATCAAATTCCCTGTGTGATTGCATGCAATTTTAGTAATCAGGTGGCAAACCAAATCTTTACATAATCATAACATATGTAACCAGCTTTATGGATACAAGAGAGGATAGCGTCTTTTTTTGCAGCATGGTGGCTCAGTGGTTAGCACTGCAGTCTTGCTGCGCTGGGGTCCTGGGTTCAAATCCCATCAAGGACAACATCTGCAAGAGGTTTGTATGTTCTCCACATGTTTGCGTGGGTTTTCTCTGGATTCTATGGTTTCCTCGCACACTACAAAGAGATATTGATAGGGAATTTAGATTGTGAGCCCAAATGGGCACAGTGTTGCTGATGTATGTAAAGCGCTGTGGAATTAATGGTGCTATATAAGTGAATAAATATTATTATTATTATTATTATTATTATTATTAATATTATTAATATTATTATTATTTTTCTTTGATGTTTGTGAATTCTGCCTTTTTCCATTGACAATGTCTGTGTTTCTGCCCTACTTTTATTTAAATAATCCGCTTAATATGCAATGCTGTGCAAAAATTTACAAAAATTCAGCAAAGTAAGAATGCTTTAAAAAAAGAAGTGTGAATAGTTTAATTTTAATATTCAATAAAATGCAAAGTGAATGGGGTATGACTTCCCTTTGCCTTCAAAACAGCATCAGGTCTTCTAGGTACACTTGTACGCAACTTTTGCGTTTGGACCAACCTCGACAGGGAGGTTGGTCCAAACATCATGTAGAACTAACTACAAATCTTCTGTGGATGTCACTTGTGCAAATCCTTATGTCTTCATGTAATTCCAGATAGACTCAATGATGTAAAGATCAGAGCTCTGTGTGAACAATGTCTTCACTTCCAGGACTTCTTGCTGTTCTTTATGCTTACTCGCTTTACATTTTGGAATGTATACAAATAAACTATTAACACTTTTAGCTTAAGAGCATTCTTACTTTTTCCAAATTTGCGTAAAACTTTTGTACAGTACTGTATATTATAAAATATCTTGAAGAGTAGGAGACTCCGTGCGGCTAAAAACTACTAAAGTAGAGGCTGAAAACAGAAAATCAGCAGAGAATAGAGTTTTGCTTTCTCACTTCTTTATTTTGACCACATGACTAGAGATGAGCTAACCGGTCGTGGTTCGGCTCGAGCTCGGTACGCCGAACCGAGGTCTGGTTCGTGTTCGGTTCGGCGAACCGGTTTGGCGAAACACTCGAACCCATAGGAAACAATGGAAGGCAATCACACACACATAAAAACACCTAGAAAACACTCTCAAAGGTGTCCAAAAGGTGACAAACAACTCACAACACAAACACATGGGAAAGTGACAAGGACATATACTCATGCGAAAACAAAAGAGCTGGACAAGGAAAAAGAGGAGGAGACACAGATATAGGCATGGCATGCCCTTCTAAAATTATGTAAAACACCGCAAGGTGACTCAAAGCGGAGTCTCTCTTTTTTCCAAAAATTGGGCCACACAGACACTCACCCCTTCAGTGGCAGCACTTGTGCCCCAGTTGTACACTTCACAGGTAGCTTTGCATTAAGCACATTCAAAAATACGCCATCCTTAACCGTCCCCAGGATGACACCGGGGTAGGTAGCAAAGTCTTTGCTGAACCATGACTTGTTCATCTTGGCTCCTTTTTAAAAACACTTCAAGCAAGGGTTACTCCAAGCGGAGTCTCTCTTTTTTCCAAAAATTGGGCCACACAGACACCCGCCCCTTCAGTGGAAGCACTTGTGACCCAGTTGTACACTTCACAGGTAGATTTGCATCAAGCACATTCAAAAATACGCCATCCTTAACCGTCCCCAGGATGACACCGGGGTAGGTAGCAAAGTCTTTGCTGAACCATGACTTGCTCATCTTGGCTCCTTTTTAAAAACACAGCAAGCAAGGTTTACTCCAAGCAGAGTCTCCCTTTTTTTTTCCAAAAATTAGGCCACACAGACACCCACCCCTTCAGTGGCAGCACTTGTGCCCCAGTTGTACACTTCACAGGTAGATTTGCATCAAGCACATTCAAAAATACGCCATCCTTAACCGTCCCCAGGATGACACTGGGGTAGGTAGCAAAGTCTTTGCTGAACCATGACTTGTTCATCTTGGCTCCTTTTTAAAAACACTTCAAGCAAGGGTTACTCCAAGCGGAGTCTCCCTTTTTTCCAAAAATTGGGCCACACAGACACCCACCCCTTCAGTGGCAGCACTTGTGCCCCAGTTGTACACTTCACAGGGAGATTTGCATCAAGCACATTCAAAAAATACGCCATCCTTAACCGTCCCCAGGATGACACCGGGGTAGGTAGCAAAGTCTTTGCTGAACCATGACTTGTTCATCTTGGCTCCTTTTTAAAAACACTTCAAGCAAGGGTTACTCCAAGCAGAGTCTCCCTTTTTTCCAAAAATTGGGCCACACAGACACCCACCCCTTCAGTGGCAGCATTTGTGCCCCAGTTGTACACTTCACAGGTAGATTTGCATCAAGCACATTCAAAAATACGCCACGCCATCCTTAACCGTCCCAAGGGTGAGACCGGGGTAGGTAGCTGTTAGGACCAGGTGGACGGGCAGACCCAGGAGGTGGATCCACTGGGCCGAATTCCTTGATGAAGGCAAGGGGTCCGGTAGCCAGAGCACTACGGGTAGCAGGACAGTCCGTGTACAAGAGTAGAAAGGTGAAGTCCCTGGGACCACGGAGTCACAGATGGTAGTCCGGGTGACGGAGCTCAGGTTCGGAGGCCGAGATGTTGTCAGGCGGAGTCCGGAACCGATGGAGCGAGAGGACGGGTCACCGCAGGGATCAGAGGTGGTACGGACTGACAGGATGGCAGATAGTCAGCGTTCGGGGTTCGGGATTCGGCAGGACCGGATGGCGAGGCAGGAACGGCTCTAGAAGAGAGAGAGGTGAGTATATCACAGGAACACAAGGAGACCTGACTCCTAGCTTGGGAAACACGAAGAACAGGCCCCGCCCACTTGGACACTAAACCCCTTTATACCCTGTACCTGTGTGCTTAATTTCCTGTCAGTGGACGCTGGCCCTTTAAGAAAGGGTCAATGACCGCGCGCGCGCCCTAATGCGCATGCGCGCGGCCCGGGTGCCAGAAGCCAGGGCAGGGAGCGGTGAGGAAGAAGCAGGAGAGCCGGGCTGGGGCTGTGTAGCCGACGGGCGCCGGGAGCGGGGACCGGGACGCCTGGAGACCGCGGGCAATGGAGGCTGGAGACCGGGGAGAGGAGCAGAGAAGCCGGGGAGCGTGGCAGGTGAGCCGGGGAGCAGGGCAGGGGACCCGGGGAGCGTGACAGTAGCAAAGTCTTTGCTGAACCATGACTGGTTCATCTTGGCTCCTTTTTAAAAACACTTGAAGCAAGGGTTACTCCAAGCAGAGTCTCCCTTTTTTTGCAAAAATTGGGCCACACAGACACCCACCCCTTCAGTGGCAGCACTTGTGCCCCAGTTGTACACTTCACAGGTAGATTTGCATCAAGCACATTCAAAAATACGCCATCCTTAACCGTCCCCAGGATGACACCGGGGTACAGGGCCGGATTATAGGCGGGGCAGACGGGGCTTCAGCCCAGGGGCCTCCACCACAAGAGCCTCTGAGGGGGCCCCCACCACCATCTGTGTGTCCGCCATTTTATTAATGTCGCAGTGGTTCAAGACCGCACTGTACCTTTAAGGTATTTCAATCCCGGCCATCACTACTGCAGACACGCCCACTGCACGCTGTGTGGGCTGCGTCTGCCAGGATGACGTCACCGCGCTGCTGTTTCTTCCTGCCGTAGAGGAGCTTGTGGGAGGACCGGAGGTCTCAGTTTATCCCGGTAAGTATGAGGTCATTAATCATGGTGCCGGCCGGGCAGGAGACTGCAGTGAGGAGGGAGCAGGACGCCGCTGATAACTCCAGACGGGATTCCATAGTGTCAGCGGCCACTCTGCTATCAGTGTGAGTTATATCAGGAGTCTGAACTGCTGCAGATCAGGTCGGGCTGTCAGTGCCGGGTCATCGGCCTCATCCCTCCCCTGCAATAACACACACTGATCTCCAGCAGAGACATCACTACACACAGAATCCTGCACTGATCACATCTGAGCCTGCAGCACACATTACACTATATGGCCCATATTACATATAGAATATGTTACATCCTGTCCTGTAGGCCCAGGTGTGATCAGTGCAGGGGATTGTATATCTGTGCACATGGTATACCGCATCCAGTGTACAGAGAGAGTAGTGTGATATACTGTGTACACACATCAGATGGTATATAATAATGTGTATATTGTATAACCTCTGGTGTCTGTATCACAGTATATTGTGTACCAGTCATGTATTCTCCTGTACACTGTACAGGGGCGTACCTTTGGGGGGCATGCGGCATATGTTCCCCTGCACGGCAATCAGGGGGGCACCATTAAAAAGTGTGAGGCAGCAGTATGGTGGGAGAAAATTGTAAGTGGAGAGTATTGGTGGAGAAAAGTGTGAGGGGCATAGTATAGAGCCTGGGTAGTGGGGAACATAAGCAGTATAGAGAAGGGGCAGCATGGTGGCCAGTGTGAGGACACAGTATACTGAGGAGGGGGAATGTGAGACTGAGGTGCGGTATAGTGACTGTATAGTGAAGGAGGTAGGCAGTATAGAGAAGGGTCAGCATGGTGGCCAGTGTGAGGGCACACTATGGAGGGCACAGTATGCTGAGGAGGGGGAATGTGAGACGGAGGTACAGTATAGTGACTGTATAGTGAAGGAGGTAGGCAGTATAGAGAAGGGGCGGCATGGTGGCCAGTGTGAGGGCACAGTATGGAGGGCACAGTATGCTGAGGAGGGGGAATGTGAGACGGAGGTACAGTATAGTGACTGTATAGTGAAGGAGGTAGGCAGTATAGAGAAGGGGCGGCATGGTGGCCAGTGTGAGGGCACAGTATGGAGGGCACAGTATGCTGAGGAGGGGGAATGTGAGACGGAGGTACAGTATAGTGACTGTATAGTGAAGGAGGTAGGCAGTATAGAGAAGGGGCGGCATGGTGGCCAGTGTGAGGGCACAGTATGGAGGCACAGTATGCTGAGGAGGGGGAATGTGAGACTGAGGTGCGGTACAGTGACTGTATAGTGAAGGAGGTAGGCAGTATAGAGAAGGGTCAGCATGGTGGCCAGTGTGAGGGCACAGTATGGAGGGCACAGTATGCTGAGGAGGGGGAATGTGAGACTGAGGTGCGGTATAGTGACTGTATAGTGAAGGAGGTAGACAGTATAGAGAAGGGTCAGCATGGTGGCCAGTGTGAGGGCACAGTATGGAGGCACAGTATGCTGAGGAGGGGGAATGTGAGACTGAGGTGCGGTATAGTGACTGTATAGTGAAGGAGGTAGGCAGTATAGAGAAGGGTCAGCATGGTGGCCAGTGTGAGGGCACAGTATGGAGGGCACAGTATGCTGAGGAGGGGGAATGTGAGACTGACGTGCGGTATAGTGACTGTATAGTGAAGGAGGTAGGCAGTATAGAGAAGGGTCAGCATGGTGGCCAGTGTGAGGGCACAGTATGGAGGCACAGTATGCTGAGGAGGGGGAATGTGAGACTGAGGTGCGGTATAGTGACTGTATAGTGAAGGAGGTAGGCAGTATAGAGAAGGGTCAGCATGGTGGCCAGTGTGAGGGCACAGTATGGAGGGCACAGTATGCTGAGGAGGGGGAATGTGAGACTGACGTGCGGTATAGTGACTGTATAGTGAAGGAGGTAGGCAGTATAGAGAAGGGGCGGCATGGTGGCCAGTGTGAGGGCACAGTATGGAGGCACAGTATGCTGAGGAGGGGGAATGTGAGACTGAGGTGCGGTATAGTGACTGTATAGTGAAGGAGGTAGGCAGTATAGAGAAGGGGCAGCATGGTGGCCAGTGTGAGGGCACAGTATGGAGGGCACAGTATGCTGAAGAGGGGGAATGTGAGATTGAGTTGCACTTTCAGTGATTTTGGTACTGAGGGTGAGGGCAGTATAGAGAGGGGATTGCATGGGGGACATTGTGAGGGCACAGCTCAGGAGGGGGAGTGTGAGGAGGGGGCACAGTATAGACATTTGGAAGTATAGTGGGTACACAATGTAGAGGACGGTGTGAAGAGGGGGCCCAGTACTGAAAGAAGAGGCCATGTACCATAAGAATGACATTGTGTGGGTCATTTTGTGCAGGGAGCACAGTGAGGGGCAATTATTTATTCAGGCGCACAGCGTAGGTCATATATTTATATTTAGGAGCATTATAATCATTCTGCTATTTATTTTAAGGGCATAATGTCGAGATGTGCTGCAGAAGGCCCGGGAGGTC
The DNA here is from genome assembly GCF_048569485.1 of Anomaloglossus baeobatrachus. NCBI lineage: Eukaryota > Metazoa > Chordata > Amphibia > Anura > Aromobatidae > Anomaloglossus > Anomaloglossus baeobatrachus. Next base: position 117,080,916 of record NC_134353.1, read on the forward strand.
TGCAGAGAGGAGCTGTGGATGTGAATAGTCATCATGACGTCTGGACAAGATGGAGAAGAAAGAATAGGATGACTCCGATCAGGGAAGATGTCACCTACAAGGTACCTGGATGTGACTGTATGTGTGTGACACTCAATGCTTCTCCTCATCAGAACTGTGGTTCCTGTATGGTCCAAAGTCTGATGAATACTGATAACAATTGTAAGAAAATGCTGGGAATTGTTAAGGACATACTGGGAGTTGTTAATTCATGTGATACAAATGTATATGGGGATGTGACATTACAATATATTGTTGTAGTAAATTTGGTACTGTAGTCATGTATTGGTGGTTCTGGTGATATATTCGTTTACTGATGAGGGTGCTAGTGATGTATTTTGGTATTGCTTTTGGTTCTGGTGCTGTACACCGTGTGCAGAATTATTAGGCATTTTATATTTTAGAGGATTTTTTTTATTATTGATCAACAACTATGTTCTCAATTAGCCCAAAAGACTCATAAATATCAAATCTTAATATTTTTGGAAGTTGGAGTGGGTTTTTTTTAGATTTGGCTATCTTAGGAGGATATCTGTCTGTGCAGGTAACTATTACTGTGCAGAATTATTAGGCAACTTAATAAAAAGCAAATATATTCCCATCTCACTTGTTTATTTTCACCAGGTAAACCAATATAACTGCACAAAATTTAGAAATAAACATTTCTGACATGCAAAAACAAAACCCCAAAAAATGAGTGCCCAATATCGCCCCCTTTCTTTCTGATGACACTCAGCAGCCGACCATCCATAGATTCTGTCAGTGCTTGATCTGTTTACAATCAACATTGCGTGCAGCAGCCACCACAGCCTCCAGACACTGCTCCCAGAGGTGGACTGTTTTCCCTCCCTGTAGATCTCACATTTTATGAGGGACCACAGGTTCTCTATGGGGTTCAGATCAGGTGAACAAGGGGGCCATGTCATTATTTTTTCATCTTTTAGACCTTTACTGGCCAGCCACACTGTGGAGTAGTTGGATTAATGTGATGGAGCATTGTCCTGCATGAAAATCATGTTTTTCTTGAACGATACCGACTTCTTCCTTACACCGCACCCCTACTCATTACAGAGATGCACATCACCGGATTTACTTAATTGGTAGTTGGCTCTCAGCCTATACAGCTTGGAGTAGGACAACATGTATAAAAGTATCATGTGAGCAAAATACTCATTTGTCTAATAATTCTGCACACAGTGTATTTATGTACATTTTACTGATTCTGATCCTGTACACATGTAGCAAGCCATGATTTGTAAAATTACATGACCGCAAGGGTTTCTACATTATGTTAGTAGCATTAAAGGGGTTGTCCAGGTTTGTGATGAAAGTTTCTATGTGACTGCAGACTTCTGAATCCTCAGTGTGCACACTGCACACTGTCAGGACTCTCCGATGCCAGCAGTGAGAGCTTGAGGGCATGTAACTATTGAGTGAGGCTGCAGACGTCTAATTTGAATGTGGCCGGAAGTAAACAAATCGCATACTTGCAGTCCCATGACTACTTGCTCATGGCACGGGAAAATCATGACAGTGTGCAGTCCGCAAGCTGTGAGAATTCAGAAGTCTGCAGTCATATAACTACAAATTTTCCTTGTCGAGCTGGACAACCCCTTTAATAATAGAAGTAAGCCCCGTAGCATGCCCAATCCAACAACCTGTAATATACTCAATGTAAGGATTCGGCTCTGCTTGCTAATTTTAGAAGTGGTCACATGACCACTTGCAGGTCATTTTAATACTTTGAGTCACAATTAGCTTCTCTTCCTGCTTCTCTTTATGGGCTGTAGTATTTCACTGAACATCGAGAGAATTAGGAAGAGCAGCTCATCGGCACGTGTGAAAATGGCGTATGAGCGGTCACATGACAACTACTCAAACCGCATAAGCCGTGTATAGAAGGGGGCGCCAAACTGAACTCCTACTCCATGGACAGGAAAACCTAGATCCACCTCTGATACAGTGTATGGCATACCGTGTACAGACATCAGCTGCTATGTACTACTCCGGAGACAATACAATAGAGAGCACATTGTGATTTTCAGCAACCATTGCTGCCAGTGAGAACTTTCCCTTTCTGTATTTTTACTATTACTTGGCTGTCTTAACATTGGGATCAATAAAAAAATGTGAGTAACTTTATTTTCTGTGTATAAGTGTAAATCTGAATGTGGCAGAACAGGATACGATCCATGCTCAGTGGATTTATTTCTAAATGCTACAGTTCGTGCTCTACTGTTATGGTTTAAAATGTTAACGTTATGGGGCCCCCACCAGATTTTCTGCCCAGGGGCCCCCACCAACCTTAATCTGGCCCTGCCGGGGTAGGTAGCAAAGTCTTTGCTGAACCATGACTTGTTCATCTTGGCTCCTTTTAAAAAATACAGCAAGGGTTACTCCAAGTGGAGTCTCCCTTTTTTCCAAAAATTGGGCCACACAGACACCCCATCATTGGCAGCACTTGTGCCCTAGTTGCAAACAGGATGTTTTGATTTGCATCAAGCACATTCCAAATCCACAAGCATTTACTCTCCCCAGGATGACACAGGGGTAGTAAATTCCTGGTGGATCCATGACTGTCACTGGACAGATGCGTGCGCTTATCTGTTAGCACACATCCAGCAGCACTGAAGACACATTCAGAGACAACGCTGGCAGCTGGACACGACAAGATCTCCAAGGCGTAAGTGGAGAGCTCTGGCCATTTTTCAAGATTTGAAGCTCAAAATGAGCAAGGCTCCATTTGCAAAGATATGGCATCGATGTTCATTTGGAGATACTCCTGTATCATCCTCTTCAGCCGTTGACTATGTGTCAGACTTGTTGTCTCTGGTGGCCTTGCAAAGGATGGTCTAAAAAAATTATGAAAAGATTCTATAAAATTGCTGTTACCAGCACCAGATATGGTGCTGCTGGTACGGGTAGACTGTTGAAGATGACGAGACCGTCCCATGTTTGTCAAGTTACAACTGGGAGATTCACTCCGTGCACCACGGTTGTTTGGTGGAAAAGCCGAGTTAAGATCGAATAACAGCTTTTGCTAATACTCCTGTATACGTGCGTCACTTTCTATGGCTGGAATTATGTCACAAAATTTAGACTTGTACTGGGGATCTAATAGTGTGGCAAGCCAGTAGTCATCATCATTTCTAATTTTGACAATACGAGGGTCATGTTGGAGGTAGTGCAGCAAGAAGGCGCTCATGTGTCTTGCGCAGCCATGCGGACCAAGTCCACGCTGTGTTTGTGGCATAGAGGTGCTAACCATTCTTTCTTCCTCTGACATCTCCCCCCAACCTCTTTCAACTGAAATTTGACCAAGGTCTCCCTCATCCGCTGAGTCTTCCATTTCCATGGACAGTACGTCCTCCATTTCTTCATGTTCTCCTGCACCTTCCTCAACATTTCGCCTGCTACCATGCGCCCTTGTTGATCCCTGTCCCCCATGGTCCCATGCCTCCCGCCTTGGTGATGATGAACATCTGGACCTTTGTGATGTTGTTGTCCCTTGCGCATATGAATCCTCCTGTAGTTCCTCCCCTTCCTGTTGTCCCACCCCCTGACTCCAAATAGTGTTTAGCGTGTGCTCCAGCATGTAAAGACTGGAATTGTCATGCTGATAATGGCATTGTAAGCGCTAAACATATTCGTCGCCATGTCGAAACTGTGCAGAAGGGTGCATAGGTCCTTGATCTGAGACCACTCCATCAGGATAATCTGCCCCACCTCTGCATCTCGTTGGCCCAGGCTATACGTCATGACGTATTGCACCAGGGCTCGGCGGTGCTGCCACAGTTGCTGTAACATGTGGAGAGTCGAATTCCAGCGTGTCAGCACATCGCATTTCAGACGATGAACCGGCAGGCCGAAAGACTTCTGGAGCGATGCAAGTCGCTCAGCTGCGGCGGTTGAACGGCGGAAGTGAGCAGACAGTTTTCGTGCCCTGTTCAGAAGGCCATCTAGGCCGGGATAGTGTGTTAAAAATTGCTGGACAACAAGGTTCAACACATTAGCCATACAAGACACGTGTGTCACCTTGCCCAGGCGAAGGGCCGCACCCAGGTTTGCAGCATTGTCGCACACGGCCTTACCAGGCTGCAGGTTGAGTGGAGACAACCATTTACCAAACTCAGGCTCCAGAGCTGCCCACAACTCAGCCGCTGTGTGACTCTTATTTCCAAGACATTTCAAGACAAAGACCACCTGATGCCGTTGCGCTCTGCTGCCAGCATAGTAATGAGGGGTGCGTGATTCCTTCTGCGCAGTTACAACGCTGGTGGCCTGACCAGGCAGGCTTGGGGCGGAGGTGGAGGACCCAGACGAGGTTGAGGAGGCAAAAGCAGTGGAGGAACTTGGACAGACAGAGGATTGATGCCCAAGTCGTGGGGACGGCAAGACTTGTGCAGCAGACCCTTCACCATCTATCACCATAGTTACCCAGTGCCCAGTCAGCGACATGTAACGTCCCTGTCCATGCTTACTGGTCCAAGTATCGGTGGTGAAATGTACCCGTTCACACACAGAGTTTCTCAAGGAAGCGGTGATGTTTGTGTGCGACATGCTGGTGTAGCGCTGGCACACCTTTCTTAGAGAAGTAGTGTTGACTGGGCATCTGGTACTGGGGCACAGCGACAGACATAAGGTCTCTAAAATCCTGTGTGTCCACCAGGCGGAAAGGCAGCATTTCGGTAGCCAAGAGCTTACAGAGGGATAAAGTCAACCTCTTAGCTTTGTCATGGGTCGCAGGAAATGGCCTTTTATTTGTCCACATCTGAGGGACAGAGATCTGGCTGCTGTGTGTAGACGGTGGTGAGTAGGGTGTACCTGAAAAAATGCAGGTTTGTGAGGAAAGTGCAGGCGTAGACATGATGTTGCCTTCATCCAACGTTGGTGCTATCGATGTCTGAGAGAGCTGTACACACGCACTTGTTTCCCCTTCCAAACCAACTGACGACTTACCAAGCAAACTGCCTGTTGAGGTTACACTGGTGGAAGTTGTGCGTGGAAAACCAGGTGTGACAGCTGTCCCCACAGTCCTAGAAGATGAAGAGCGCGCAAATGCACTAGAAGGGGCAGGCGGTGGATGGTCCGCTCCGCTAGGCCGCATTGCAGCACGGTGAGCTTCCCACTGGGACATATGATATTTATTCATGTGATGATTCATGAAAGAAGTTGTCAAACTGCTGAGGTTTTTGCCTCTACTAACAGATTCCCGACAAATTTTATAGATCACATGATTTGAGCGATCCTTTGCAAGGTCAAAAAAGGACCAGGCTAGGCAAGGCTTAGAGGACATGCGACCTGCTGAGCCACCCCGACTAGGGCTCAGAGGCAGAGTGGTGGCTGAGGATGCAGTTGTAGACATGCTACCAGTACTCCTCCTCTGTCCAGGAAGGCGCAAGGTAACTTCGTTGTCAGTTGCATCCTCCTCCACCGCCTCTGTTGACCTCCTCGAGTGCCTGACTGTGGGTTGACAGTAGGTGGGATCTAGAACTTCCTCATCAAGCATTGTGTTTGCACTCCCCTCACCCTCAGACCGAGCCTCTTCCTGCCCTGAACGAATATTTAAGTTGTCATCCCAATCTGGTATCTGTGTCTCATCATCATCATCAATATGTTCCTCATTGTCTATTACAACAGGTGTTACAGTTTGTGAATAAGGGTCAAGATTATGCTCAGAAACTTGGTCATCACGGCCTGAATCTGAGTCACAAAGGTTCTGGGCATCACTGCAGACCTTTTCCTGGTCTGTACTCACTGTAGCTTGGCAGCAGACCTCTGATTCCCAGGCTATAGTGTGACTGAACAGCTCTGCAGACTCAGCCATCTCTGTTCCACCATACTGTGCAGGGCGGATGGAGACTTGAGAGCTGGGAGAAAGCAAGTGTGATTGGGATGACAACTCAGAGGACTGGTGTTTTTTGGATGCGGTAGTTGAGGTGGCGGAGAGGGCACTTGTTGGACCACTTGAGATCCATTCAAGCATTTTCTTTTTTTGGCCATCATCTACCTTTGTTCCAGTTGTTCGTGTCCGTAAAAAAGTGAGCACATCGGATTGTCCACAGAAAGTAGTAGACATCTTACTTTTGCTGGAAGATGGCCTATCTTCAGCAGATGTTAATAGAGCTTTGCCACCTTCCTCAAGGACAAACCCTTTTTTCCTTTTCCAACACGCCTGTTCCCCTTTCCACCAGCGTCTGTCATTTTGCCACTCATTTTGATTGCGACAAGATTGTGCACTTAAAATGTGGTAGGACAAATTGAGAGGTGGTGTCGATTGCAGCGGTGGTCTACCTTTATTGACAGCAGAATAAACAACAATAACTATCCCTGACAATGCAACTATGGCCCTTAAACTGGCAGCACAGTTTGCTATTCTAATAGCTTAGTAAAAATGAGTTTGACGGTGCAATGCAGAGGTGCTGGAAATATCTTTGCACCAGTGGGACACAAATGAAGTCCAACAGCCACTTTTAGGATGCCACTAAGTTTCCTCAGTGTTTGCTATTATAATGGCTTAGTAACAATGAGCTTGAGTGTGCAATGCAGAGGTGCTGCAAATAGCTTCACACCAGTGGGACACTAATGAAGTCCAACAGCCACTTTTAGGATGCCACTAAGTTTCCTCAGTGTTTGCTATTATAATGGCTTAGTAAAAATGAGTTTGACATTGCAATGCAGAGGTGCTGCAAATAGCTTTGCAGCAGTGCGACACTAATGAAGTCCAACAGCCACTTTTAGGATGCCACTAAGTTTCCTCAGTGTTTGCTATTATAATGGCTTAGTAAAAATGAGTTTGACAGTGCAATGCAGAGGTGCTGCAAATAGCTTTGCACCAGTGGGACACTAATGAAGTCCAACAGCCACTTGTAGGATGCCACTAACTGGCAGCACTCTGCAATTAAAATGGCTTTGCTAAAAAGGGCAGGAGGGTACAGTGGCCGGGTTGTGGGTCAGTGTAGAGGAAAGGAAACCTCACTTTCTATCCCTCTTAATGGTGAAATGCAGCAAGGAAGTCCCTGAGCTTAGCTACACAGACGCTGTTATCTGTAGTTGTTAAAAACTGTTTCCACGGACCTGTCACCTATGGCTCTGAGCCTGCTGTAATTAGCCCTTACAAGGGCTGAAAGAAACTTCTATCCCTATTCTGTATAGCGCTGTGTCTAGAGCGTACACAACAGGATTGGCGACAGGAGCTGTGCCAGCGGTGACTGACACCCAGAAGCAGAAGGCAGATAATGGCATCCAGATGGGCAGATACCCGTTTTTATAATGCAGGGACATGTGACATGGACAGCCTATGACACATGCCCTTGCTTGTCTGGCAAAAAGTCCACTTAGCTGTGTGTATGTCTGGGATTGGCTGACATGCTGGCCCGCCCCACTATACGCGCGCTTAGGGAAGGAAGAAAAGAAAAAAAAATTATTCCAGCAGCCGTGATCTGAACGCGCAGTCCCCGCACACTATACCCTGAAATTTCATAACAGTGTGAGTCACAGAGTGACTTACACTATTACAGCGAAAAGCCAGCTACTAATTAGCTTGGATTTTTGATGCTAGAACCGTTCTCGAACGTAACTCGAGCTATCGAGCTTTTAGCAAAAAGCTCGAGTTCTAGTTCTATCTAGAACAGCCCCCAAAATCAATCGAACCGCGAACTGGAGAACCACGAACCACGAACCGCGCTCAACTCTACACATGACTGCTGTCGCTTTGTAGTATTTATGTGTTTTTCTTCCTTTGTATTCTTTGCACCCATAAAAATAAGAGCATAATAACTTTATAAGATGTGTGATTAATAAGCTCCACTGTATAACATTTCCTGTAAGTTCTAGACTTCTGCGCTATATAAAAAATGTGGACATAAAAAATAATCAGACGTGATATTTCAAGGGATTAGAACTTGGCTGCAAAGTTAAATCCTCTGCATGAGGATTGCATCAACCTAAACCTTACACATTTCAGACATTGCGCTCCCTGTGTAATATAAGCGACCCTACATTTCATGTCACAAGTCATTTTAGTATAGCTTATCAACATAATATCTAATCTAACTGCACAAACACGTTAGTGAGAGGAATGCTCGACACAGCGGTGAATGTATATTATGTCTTCTGGTGCTTGAATGTATACATTCATGATGTTTGGCTCTCTTCACACCATGTCTGCACTATATAGTCAAGATACATGTTTTTTTTAATATACGAGCCAACAAGCGATGCGTTTCTGACCTATATGTTCTTTTTGGTTTGGACAAAAGACCATGTAAGTCAGAAACACGTTGCCCGGTGGCTCATATTGTTTCTCTCTTGACATTTAGTTTGTTCTGAGCCATTGTGCTATCACTATTTTAACATTTTTATTCAAGATAGAGTTTTTTATGAAGATGAGAATTATTATTATTATTATTAATTATTATAGTGCCATTTATTCCATGGCGCTTTACAAGTGAAAGAAGGTATACGTACAACAATCATTAACAGTACAAAACAGACTGGTATAGGAGGAGAGAGAGGACCCTGCCCGCGAGGGCTCACAGTCTACAGGGAATGGGTGATGGTACAATAGGTGAGGACAGAGCTGGTTGCGCAGTGGTCTACTGGACTGAGTGCTATTGTAGGTTGCAGGCTTGTTGGAAGAGATGGGAATGTCATCTTCTGCTTGGATAATTTATACCATTGGAGTATTTCTTCAGTGCACCGGACAGGTGAGCTGATTGCTCCTTTCTCTAATGTTTGCCTTTGTGTTCATATGTTTTATTTGGGTTTAAAGAAGAGAGGTCAAAATGGGCCTTCTGACATGGCCGGAGTGGCTGTAACTGTTACGGCAGAGTCGGGGATTTGGACTCACTGGACCACGGAGCCCCGACCTGCCCTGGAGGGGCATGACTTAGCAGCTATCTGGTCTTATCAAGAGCCTAGTGAGGTTAGGCTTGTGCTGCAGGTAGCCACAAGGTGCCACTCAAGAGCAGTCCCTGGGTCTGTAGTTGCTGACCCAAACAGTAGCAGGTGAGATGGAGTCTGAACCACAGGCAAAAGTCTGCATTGACAGCAAGTGAGCCAGAGTCAGAGCCACAAACGGGGTTTGGGAATGACAGCAGGTGTGACGAAGTCGGAGCCACAAGCGGGGGTCTGGACTAACAGTAGGTGTGATGGAGTCGGAGACACAGACAGGATAGCTGGTACACACAGCACGGCTAATACAGACAGGACGGCTGGTTTGGACACAGATGGCATAGATTCTAGTACTCGCACATATGGGTTCTGGGTATTTGGACTGGTACTGGTACTGGCACAGACAGGTAAGGGAACAGAATAGAAGGATGGGGACAGGAACTGGAATCTGACAATGCAACTAGCAGGTACTGGAACCAGCAGGAACAATGTTGCTCAGGCACCTCCCTAAGGGGGAAGGTGCCTTAAATACCTAGTGCCTCCCAGCAATAGGCTGGGGACATTTCAGGTGTGTGGCTGCTGCCACTTTAAGAATCAGGAAGTGCACACGTGTGCTCCCTAGGCGTGTTACCAAAAGACGTGTGTGATATGTGCAGGCCCTGCAGCAGGGAGCAGAGGCAAAGAATGGAGCAGGAGATGAAGAAACAAGTGGATGGCTACGGCGGTGAGTATGTCAGCATCTCTGATGGGTAGGGGTAGTGTCACATGGCAGAGATGCTGGCGTTACAGTACACCCTCCTTATGCCCCCTCTTCACAAGGCCCGATAAAAAATTCTTTACCTCAAAGACATCCTTAGACATGGCAGGCATAGGAACAGGCAGTGAAATAATAAGACTGGATGGCAGATGCTTGGGAGCCTTGTTACGAGCACATGAATGGCAGATGGAAACGAATCCCAGAGTAATCATCTCGGTGGACTCAGAGATATATTGAGTCCCTCCCTCTTTTTGTCGAAGACATCAGCATATGACTGATAGAGAAGAGGCCAGACTGGAAGGCTAGGTGGTGCTTTAGAAGACCAGGATGGATGAGCACTAACCAGACACCTCTTGTGGCAATACTGACCCCAACGGAACACCTCTCCGGATTTCCAGTCAAGAACGGGTTCATGAGTATGGGGCCAAGGCAGACCCAGGAAGAATGGGCAAGACATGTTTGGAAGCACCAAGAAAAAGATCTTTTCTGAATGCGAAGTTCCTACCCATAGTTCCACCTGCTCAGAAACAAAGTATATGGGTTCAGATAAGAGTTTTCCACCGATGGACGGCACCATCAGACAATCTGGTGGCAACAGACAGGAATCTGGTACCGATCCACCACGGCTTGTGGCATGAAGTTTCCAGCTGATCCAAAATCTAAGTAGGCTGCCTCAATGAACCAGGTAACTCCTTATGACATGGACATGGACAGAGTCAATGGAAAAGACGAATTGCTCTCTCACAGGGTAACCTCTCCTACAGACCCTAGGCTAGAAAGTATAGTGGATAGTGGAGTATTGTGCAGTTTTTTTGTGCTTGGCTTTCTCTGTCAGTCCCATAGGCAATGAATAGATTGAAGGTTGAGTATGCACAACTCATCAGATTCCAATTCCAAAGACCAAATCTTAGGATCATGGAGGGTCATAACAGTTGGACCTCAATAGTCAGTAAGTTACCCCTATCCTTTGGATATAGAATAACTTAATATTATGGAATAACGCAGGTACAATAAAAAATTATATTGTGGTACCATGTTAGCCAGAGATATCTGTGTAAATACTTTTATGTAAAAATAGACAAAAGTACCCTGGGATTGATAACTTTATTGTCTTACCAGAAAAATTATGTTTGCAATCTTTTGACAAACCTTTACAGTAATTATAATTTTTCTGTCTATACAAATACAATAAAGTTATCACTCCTAGAGTACTTTTGAATTTTTTTGACATAGGCGGGCTTTACACGCTGCCACATCGCTAGCACTAGCGATGTCGAGCGCAATAGCACCCGCCCCCGTCGTACATGCGATATCTGGTGCTTGCGGCCGTAGCGAACATTATCGTTACGGCAGCTTCACACGCACGTACCTGGTCGGCGACGTCGCTGTGACCGCCGAACAATCCCTTCATCAAGAGGGATGTGCGCTCGGCGTCACAGCGACGTCACCGCGACGTCACTAAGCGGCCGGCCAATAGAAGCAGAGGGGCGGAGATGAGCGGGACATAACATCCCGCCCACCTACTTCCTTCTGCATTGGCGGTGGACGCAGGTAAGGAGATGTTTGTCGTTCCTGCGGTTTCACACAAAGCGATGTGTGGTGCTGCAGGAACGACAAACAACATCGTATCTGCAGCAGTAACGACATTATGGAAATGAACGACGTGACACAGATCAGAGATTTTTTTCGCTTTTGCGCTCGTTCATCGTCGCACCTAGGATTTACACATTGCGATGTCGCTACCGGCGCCAGATGTGCGTCACTAACGACGTGACCCCGACCATATATCGGTAGTGATGTCGCAACGTGTAAAGCCCTCCATAGAGTACTATTCCGGGAATAACTCAATATTTTCCCAAAATCAGAAGTTATCCTAAGAGTAATGATCTGTAGCGCTCCATCTTGAGTGGGGCAGCCTCCACTCCATTCATTATCTATGGGACTCACCACTGCATTCATCATCTAAAGGACTCCCTACTCCATTCATTGTATATTGGAATCTAATGGCAGCCCTAGAGACAATGAATGGAGCTAAGGTCGAGCATGCGCACCTCTGCTCCATTCAAGCCCTGGCTGCACAACTCTGTTCCAGGGTTCTAGTTCACTGATCTTGAGATCACTGGGAGTCTCAGCATTCAGATCCCCAACGATGATCAAGATCTCAGGATACATAATAACTGGGGGTCTCAGCAGTCAGATCCCCAATGATGACCAAGTTCTCAGGATACATAATAACTGGGGGTCTCAGCATTTAGATCCCCAACAATGATCAAGATCTCAGGATACATAATAACTGGGGGTCTCAGCAGTCAGATCCCCAACGATGACCAAGATCTCAGGATACATAATAACTGGGGGTCTCAGCATTCAGATCCCCAACGATGACCAAGTTCTCAGGATACATAATAACTGGGGGTCTCAACATTCAGATCCCCAACAATGAGCAAGTTCTTGGATACATAATAACTGGGGGTCTCAACATTCAGATCCCCAATGATGATCAAGTTCTCAGGATACATAATAACTGGGGATCTCAGCATTCAGATCCCCAACGATGATCAAGTTCTCAGGATACAAAATAACTGGGGGTCTCAACATTCAGATCCCCAACGATGATCAAGTTCTCAGGATACATATTAACTGGGGGTCTCAACATTCAGATCCCCAACGATGATAAAGTTCTCAGGATACATAATAACTGGGGGTCTCAACATTCAGATCCCCAACGATGATCAAGTTCTCAGGATACAGAATAACTGGGGGTCTCAACATTCAGATCCCCAACAATGAGCAAGTTCTCAGGATAGAGAATAACTTGAGAATTTAGGAATAATCCTTTAAATAAAATAAATAATTGGTGGATTTGTTAATCAGTGGCATATTCATGTATATTCAGTCTGTAAAAACATTGGATCCTGGCTCTACCTAGAAACAACATTCCCCATCATGTTGAACATTGTACTGCAGCTCCATGTGACTATAGTATCATGATTTGCTCCTTTCTTGGCTCTCAACATCTGGACTGCAGACAGACATGAGGCTGTTCTATTCCTTATCACAATATCGAGTTCTTTCTCTGCTGCTATAAATGTTCTATAAAGTGACAGACATAAGTAATGAGAGATGAATGTGAGGAAATTGTAATCATACTGGCAAGATATACTGCAATCCATCAGAATGTCCTATCAGCCATAGGTGAAGGTATTCGTATATGGTATATACAGTAGGTACATGGCAGAGAAAAATGCTCAGCGCCTTATGGCAAAGTATAGAGCCTATAGGACTGTTTAGTGTGAATGATACAGTCTATGTGCACTGGACGCCATCAGGCTCCTTGTTTATGGGGATAAACTTCCCTTTTATCATATAAGGACCTTAGTAAAGAAAAAGTCTAATGAAATATGACACAAATAGTTAGATTCATACCAAAACTGACAGGAGAAAAGCTCTGTATGTCTCAGTATGAAATCAGAGGCATACAAAAGTGCAGTAGAGGGCCTATAATTTATAACCTTGTATTGGAGCCTATTACATTAATAATAGAGCCTTAGGGCCGCTTTACACGCTGCAACATCGCTAGCATTTGCTGGCGATGTCGAGTGCGATAGTACCCGCCCCGTCGTACGGCCGATATGTGGTGATCGCTGCCGTAGCGAACATTATCGCTACGGCGGCGTCACACGCACATACCTGTTCAGCAACGTCGCTGTGACTGCTGAAGAATCCCTCCCTCAAGGGGGCGGTTCGTTCAGCGTCACCGCGACGTCACTAAGCGGCCGGCCAATAGAAGCGGAGGGGCGGAGATGAGTGGGACATAACATCCGGACCACCTTCTTCCTTCCGCATTGCTGGCGGACGCAGGTAAGGTGAGGTTCCTCGTTCCTGCGGTGTCACACATAGCGATGTGTGCTGCCGCAGGAACGACGAACAACATCGTACCTGGAGCAGCAACGATAATTGGGAATGGACCCCCATGTCACCGATTTAGAACATTTTTGCAACCATTCAAAATCGCTCATAGGTATCACACGCAACGACATCGCTAACACTGCCGGATGTGCGTCACAAATTCCGTGACCCCAACGACATCGCTTTAGCGATGTCGTAGCGTGTAAAGTGGCCCTTAAAGTGTTGTTCTTGTTTATGCTTTTGAAGAGTGCACTATTCCTTGGTCTCCTGCTTGCACTGGGGGCGGAGCATTCCTGGATGATTGACAGTTCAGACCATCAGCATTGTTGTGTCATCCCCTATACTGTAAGATGAAGCGGCATTACCTCTGCAGCACTGGAGCAGCGCAAGGGCACTAAAACTGGCTGGATGTAGCAATCTAGTGAATTTCAGAGTGGTGTATGCCAAGTCTATAGCAAAAACCTGGTAAGTGCTGCACTCCTACCTAGGGGCCCTTGACTGGATAGGTGGCAACTATCAATAAACCATACAATGAAGCAGGATTTCACATACTATGCTGCAGAAAGAATCAGATGTAATTATCTCTGCACTGTTCATTTCTTTCCTAAATGTAAAGATAAGCTTTCTAAATAGTCTTGATTAAAATTGCTACTACAGAGTATCCAAAGGTCGTTTATCTAGCTGAGTGCTTTTGCAAAACTGATACAAATCTGTCTGAGCACCAACTTAGGCTGCTTTCACACTACGTTTTTTTAACATGCGTCATGAACATTTTTTTTAACTCAAAAACGGATCCAGTGCAAATGCGTTTTTATTTCAATGCATTTGCAATGGACTCGCGTCAACATGCGTTCACCTGCGTTTGCGTGCGTTATAGTGAGGATCCAGCGACTTGCAGTTTTTTAACTTTTTTCAAAAACGCTACTAAACGTTTTTGAGCTGCGTCCAAATACTGCAAATTGCTGGATCCTGACTATACTGCATGCAAACGCATGTGAACGCTGGCATGCTGATAGGTAGGATCCTGCTTGCTCTACTGAGCATGCACAGAAACCAGCCTTGCGTGATCAGTCTCTCTCTCCCCCTCCCTCTCCCCCCCGCCTGAGAGCTGCAGAGGCTTGTAACCAAGGTAAATATCGGGTAACCGCGGGCTTAGTTACCCGATGTTTATCTTGATTACGTGTGCAGGGAGCAGGCAGCCCTGCTCCTAGCATCTGCAGACGCTAGTAACCAATGTAAATATCGGGTATCTAAGCAAGTTACCCGATGTTTACCTTGGTTACGTGTGCAGGGAGCCGGCTCCTAGGAGCTGCAGACGCTCGTAACCAATGTAAATATCGGGTATCCAAGCAAGTTACCCGATGTTTACCTTGGTTACGAGCCTCCGCAGCTGTCAGATGTCGGCTCCCAGTCTTTCACGTTCAGTTCCCCTCACTCCCGATCACATGACTCCAATGCCCGCCCATAAACTTAAAGTGACAGGATCCTGCAAAATAACGCATGCGGTTTTCTTTGCCAAAACAGGATCCGCTTTCGCAGCAAAAAAACGTTTATGATGCATGCTAAAAAAATGTAGGGTGAAAGCAGCCTTAGTTCTGCCGACTTTGTCTGCAGCAAGAAAGAGGATGGGAAAGAGAGGAAAGTTACACTGACCGGCAAAATGGTAACAAACTTTTGAACTTTTGACTTTCAGGCTCCATGTCTCACCATCCACTACAGCTTTGAACATCAGACTACCATCATTTTATAGACAATCATCTTGGCTATCTCATACATAAATTTGACTTTGAACTATTTAGCATATGATTACTTATGCAGATTCTTGTCATGTTACTGCATTGTTATGCGGGCGTCACACGAGACGATCTATCGCGCGATGCATCGTCGGGGTCACAGTTTTCGTGACACACATCCGGCATCGTTTGCGACGTCGTTTCGTGTGACACCTCCGAGCGACAACGCTGAATCGGTCACAAATCGTGAGTCGTGTACCCGCCGCTTATTTTTAAAAAAGCGTGTATTTTTCATGGCGCCGGTTGTTCATCGTACCCAGGGCAGCACACATTGCTTCGTGTGACACCCCAGGAACGATGCACACAGCTTACCTGCGTCCCGCGGCACCCGCCGGCTATGCGGAAGAAGATGGGCGGGATGTTTACGTCCCGCTCATCTCTGCCCCTCCACTTCTATTGGCCGGCCGCTGTGTGACGTCGCTGTGACGCCGAACGTCCCTCCCCCTTCAGGAAGAGGATGTTCACCGCAGCAGGTAAGCACGTGTGATGGCTGTTTAACGACTTTGTGCGACACGGGCAGCGATTTGCCCGTGACGCACAAACGACGGGGGCAGGTACGATCACTCGTGCGATCACACGATAGATCGTACCGTGTGACGCCCGCATTACTGTTTTGCTCCTAAAAATCTATGTTTTAATTATTATTATTTTGTTAGTATTTTATAAACTGTAAATCAACACTGCCTGAATCCTTCTGAGCATCCTCTCGATCAGGTTCAAGCATGTCTCGACCAAAATCTTGAAATCTGAACCCAGGTCTTGGCTACATGTTCCCAATGTTAGTGCATACTGGTCATTTCACTTGGGTTTGTATACAGATTTTTCTTCAACTCTACCCATTAGTTTTTGATTGGGTTGAGGTCTTGGGACTGTTGGGGTCAATACAGCACCTCTACTTCATTGTCATTGAACCATTTCTTCGCTAATCTCGACATATGCTTTGGGTCATTGCCCTGTTGGGACATTATGTCGTCCTTTTCATACCCATAGTACTCAAGTGTACAAAGTAACTCATCTTTTATGATATTCACAACTACAGTGGGTGCGGAAAGTATTCAGACCCCTTTAAATTTTTCACTCTTTGTTTCACCGCAGCCATTTGGTAAATAAAAAAAAAATTCTCATTAACGTACACTCTGCACCCCATCTTGACAGAAAAATAACAGAAATGTAGAAATTTTGCAAAGGTATTAAACAAGAAAAACTGAAATATCACATGGTCATAAATATTCAGACCCTTTGCTCAGCATTGAGTAGAAGCACCCTTTTGAGCTAGTACAAAATGAACTTTTTGGAATTTTCCAAATGGCTGCAATGAAACAAAGAGTCAAAAATATAAAGGGGTCTGAATACTTTCCGTACCCACTGTAGCTCAGCATTGAGACCACCATCAATCCTGGTCAAGTATCAAACGCATTTGGCTGCAGAACAAACCTATAACATCAGACTTCCTCCACCGAACTTAACAGTTCTTCTATTCATTAGCCCCTTTTCCCTTGTTTCTTCCAGACTAATTTGTACCCATCAGAGCCTAGTCTATTGACTTTCATCTCATTGCTCCAAATCACCCAGGGCTGCAAACTAGGGCTGACGATATTTATAACAATATTGCATTAGAGGCTTCTCCACCTTTTTTCAGGCCCCCATTCCAAGCTTGTGTAACGGTGCTTACATGGACATCTGTGATCTCACTATTATGAAGCATGTGACCCACCTCCACTGCCATGTTTGCCACACCAGAACTGATAGACCTTGTGATGAGCCGACTGGTTGACTCTGATATTTTCCCTGGACGTCACCTCTTGGCTTTTGAATGGATGGACGGACTTCATTCCTTATTCTTCCAACTATCATGCACTCAGATGATGCAGTGTGACAATTTTCTTGGCCGAGAGGCTGGATGATGCTTTTTCTCTTTTCTTGAGAAATCTTCATGGCTGCTCCTCGATTCGAACCAATTATCTTTCGCTTCAGAATCAACCTAATCACACACTGAGTTAATAGGAAATGTGAGAACAGGTTGCAATTTGTAATTTCAAAGAAAAATTTTCTACCATCAAAAGCAAAAACAGTAACAGTGCAGTGACATGACAAGAATCTTCATACTTAATCATATACTAAATAGTTGCAAGTCAAATTTATGTCTGAGATAGTAAAGATGATTGTCTATAAAATGAAGGTAGTCTCCTGCTCAAAGTTGTATTGGATGGTGAGATATGGAGACTGAAAGGCAACGGTTCAAAACATTGTTACCCTTTTACTCGTTGGTGTATCTATAGTCTCAGGGAGGGCAGAGAAAAAGGTTGTGGATAAGAAGGAAACCATAAGGTATGAAGAGGTAATAGGAGAAGGATAAAAGCTATACTGAAACTTCAAAGCAATTGAAGACAGGAACAACATGGGCACAAAGACCTCATAATCAGCCTATATTACCGGGAGAGACACTCCCATAGGCGAAAATTCTGGAACTTGGAACATGGAGTGTGAAAATGGTCACAATGGTGTCCATAGTCTTAAAAGATCTATTACTGTGATTGTAAGGGGCACTTTGCACACTACAAAATCACAGGTGTGATGTCAGTGGGGTCAAATTGAAAGTGCCGCACATCCGGCATCGCAGACGATATCGTAGTGTGTAAAGCCTTTTTGATACGATTAACGAGCGCAAAATTGTCGTAATCGTATCATAGGTGTAGCGTCGGTCATTTCCATAATTTGGAAATGACCGATGTTACGATGTTGTTCCTTGTTCCTGCGGCAGCACACATCACTGTGTGTGAAGCCGCAGGAGCGAGGAACATCTCCTTACCTGCGTTCTGCGGCTCACGCCAGCTATGCGGAAGGAAGGAGGTGGGCGGGATGTTTGCGTCCCGCTCATCTCCGCCCCTCCGCTTCTATTGGCCGCCTGCCATGTGACGTTGCTATGACGCCGCACGACCCGCCCCCTTAATAAGGAGGCGGGTCGCCGGCCAGAGCGACGTCGCAGGGCAGGTAAGTGCATGTGAAGCTGCCGTAGCGATAATGTTCGCTACACCAGCTATCACAAGATATCGCATGTGAGATGGGGGCGGGTGCTATCGTGCTCGGCATCGCTAGTCGATGCTAGCGATGTCGCAACGTGCAAAGTACCCCTAAGGCTCTACCTTGATCATGTGAATGTCTGCATTTACCCATTTGGTAAATTCTGTTACATTTTACAGTAGAAGCAGCAGTAACAGCATGTCACTAAGAAAATGTGAAGCATTTATACCAAATGTTTTTTCAGTTATTACAAACGTATAATTCTTGTTACTCACCAGAAAATTTTGTAATCATTTAAGGAGTGGTGTTGGAGGTTGATCTCTTAAATGGACAATCCACCAATGTGTATATTCTGACATATTAGAGAGACATCTGTGCGGTATGGACAGAAGTCACTGAGCAATAACAAAGGATTTAAATCTATAGAAGAGTATAGCTCCTGCCTTTCGGGGATTAGTGTCAATGCAAGATTACAGGCAATAATAAATGTTAGCTTCTCATGAGTTTTCCTATAAAGGTTTTTTTGTAGAGATTATAAATCGACTCCAGGTCTCTGTCACGCTCCCCGGGTCCTCGGCTCCCCTCCCCGGGTCCTCTGCTCCGCTCCCCGGGTCCTCAGCTCCGCTCCCCGGCTCACCTGCCACGCTCCCCGCTCTCCAGCCTCCGGTGCCCGTCCTTCCCAGGCCCCCTGGTCTCCGATCCCGGCGTCCGACGGCTTCCCAGGTCCTGGCCGGCTCCCCTGCGTCCTCCTCTCAGCTTCCTTCCCTGGCTTCTGGCACCCGGGCCGCGCGCATGCGCATTAGGGCGCGCGGTCACTGACCCTTTCTTAAAGGGCCAGCGTCCATTAACAGGAAATGATGCAGAACAGGTACAGGGTATAAAGGGGTTATTGTCCAAGGGGGCGGGGCCTGATCTTCGTGTTTTCCCAAGCTAGGAGTCAGGTCTCCTTGTGTTTTGTGAGATACTTACCTCTCTATCTTCTAGAGCCGATCCTGCATCGCCATCCGGTCCTGCGGTACCTCGAACCCCGAACGCTGCCCATCTGCCATCCTGACAGTCCGTACCATCTCGGATCCCTGCGGTGACCCGTCATCTCGCTCCAACGGTTCCGGACCCCGCCTGACACCATCACGGCTTCCGAACCTGAGATCCGTCACCCGGACCACCATCAGTGACCTCGTGGTCCCAGGGACTTCTCCGTATTCTCCCAGTGCACGGACTGTCCTGCTACCTACAGTGCTCCGGCTGCCGGACTCCTTTCCCTCATCCGGGAGTTCAGCCCAGTGGATCCACCTCCAGGGTCTACCCGTCCATCTGGCCCTAACAGTAAGATCAGGCCATGGATCCCGCCGAAGCACTAGCGGCCTTGCATGAGGAACTCCAACGCCAGCGTGAAGTTCAGACCCGCATGCTGAACTTTATGACTTCTGTGGACACCCGCCTGACCACGCTACAAGCGGCAGTCACGTCTTCAACATCCCGAGCCTCCACTAGTCAAGCCACGACCCCCGCTCCCGTGGCTGCCTCTTCGGATGCTTCCAGACTGCGTTTGGCCTCACCACCCCGGTACGCCGGAGATCCCAAGACCTGCAGGGGGTTTATAAACCAATGCTCCCTCCATTTCACGCAGCTGCCACATCTGTTTGCCTCCGACCAAGCCAAGGTCGCCTTCATCATGTCTCACCTAGAGGGCGAGGCACTGGCGTGGATGAACCCCTTGTGGGAGAAGGAGGAACCTATGACCAAGAACCTCCAGGAGTTCCTGCAGGCCTTTCGCAGCACCTTTGACGAACCCGGACGCGCCTCCGCGTCTGCGTCATCACTTCTCCGGTTACGTCAGGGAACACTGACGGTGGGTCAATACGCCATCCGTTTCCGCACCTTGGCGTCAGAACTCGGGTGGAATAACGAGGCCCTAACCGCCGCCTTCTGGGAAGGACTATCGGGTCGAATCAAAGATGAGCTGGCTGGACGTGATGTACCGTCCACCCTGGACGCCCTGATTACCCTAGCGACTCGAGTGGACATACGCTTTCAGGAGCGGTCCAAAGAGGTATCCCGTGAGAGACGTCCGGTACGGCATTCCTCTCCTCCACGGAAGCCCGCCGTACTCCAGTCAACGGCCTCTGGTGTCTCCGTCCATGAGCCCATGCAGATCGACCGTGTGCGACAGTCTGAACAACGCCGAGCAGAGCGGCTCGCCAAGGGTCTCTGCTTTTACTGCGGAGAGGGCACACACCTGCTACGCGCCTGTCCAGAGAGGCCGGGAAACTCCAAAGCCTAGGGTTGGTAGGAGAGGCCACCCTAGGTGCTGGGACTCTCTCAGACCCAGTTACATGGACTGTGCAAGTAACAACGGGAGAGACGCGGTTTACGGCTGAGGCGTACCTCTATTCTGGGGCAGCAGGCAACTTCATCCAGCAGGCCACGGTGGACAAGTACCGGGTGCCTGTTACTCCACTCGACAAGCCCCTCGTGATTGCCTCTGTGGATGGGAGACCTCTCTCTGACACCATCTCCTGGATCACCAAGCCGCTTGAACTGCGTATCGGTGCTCTGCACACCGAGAACATCGCTCTCTACGTCCTCCCACATATGTCACATCAAATTCTGCTGGGCCTTCCCTGGTTGCGGACACACGAGCCTTCAGTCAGCTGGGGCACTGGTGATATTACTCAATGGGGGTCTTCTTGCCATGAGAGGTGTCTGAAGACCATACAACCCATCCGGCGACCTCCGGTTCCCGAGTCCCTACCGGGACTGCCCTCAGCCTATTGGTCCTTCGTGGACGTCTTTGACAAGAAGGAGTCCGAAGTACTTCCACCACATCGTCCTTACGATTGTGCCATTGACCTGCTCCCGGGAACTACACCACCTCGAGGACGGATATATCCACTCTCTCCAGCCGAAACAAGGGCCATGTCTACGTACATCACAGAGAGCCTGGCTAAGGGATTCATCCGGAGATCCTCCTCTCCTGCTGGAGCAGGCTTCTTCTTCGTAAAGAAGAAAGAGGGTGACCTACGCCCATGTATAGACTACCGGGGATTGAACCTGATCACCGTGAAAAACAAGTACCCCCTGCCGCTCATCCCCGAATTGTTTGATCGGCTCAGAGGAGCTCGTGTGTTCACCAAGTTGGATCTTCGGGGTGCCTACAACCTGGTCCGTATCCGCTCAGGGGATGAATGGAAGACCGCGTTCAACACTCGCGATGGGCACTACGAATACTGCGTGATGCCCTTCGGCCTGTGTAATGCACCAGCTGTCTTCCAAGAATTAGTGAACGATGTGTTTCGGGACCTTCTCTACGTCTGTGTGGTGGTATATCTGGACGACATCCTTGTCTTCTCTCCGGACCTCCAGACCCACCGAGAGAACGTGCAACTGGTTCTACAACGACTGAGAGAGAATCGTCTGTACGCCAAGTACGAGAAGTGCGTCTTCGAACAGTCTTCTCTCCCCTTCCTGGGGTACCTCATCACCGATACCGGACTGCAGATGGATCCCAAGAAGGTCTCCTCCATTCTCAACTGGCCTCCTCCTTCTGGACTGAAGGCAATCCAACGCTTTCTGGGATTCGCTAACTATTACCGCCAGTTCATTCCTCACTTCTCGGCTCTGACTGCTCCTCTCTCCGCCTTGACCAAGAAGGGGGCCAATCCAAAGGACTGGTCACCTGCGGCCGACGCCGCGTTTGGCGCTCTAAAGCGAGCCTTTGCCTCCTCTCCTGTACTCCACCGTCCAGAGTTAAACCGCCAGTTCACCTTGGAGGTGGATGCCTCCTCCTCGGGAGCCGGAGCAGTGCTCATGCAGAAGTCCTCCTCCGGGAAGATGGTGACGTGCGGTTTCTTCTCCAAGAGCTTCTCCACGCCTGAACGCAATTATACCATCGGTGACCGAGAGCTATTGGCGGTCAAACTGGCTCTGGAGGAATGGCGCTATCTTCTGGAAGGAGCAGTGTACCCTGTCATTGTTTACACGGACCACAAAAACCTGGAATACCTGCGGACTGCTCAGCGACTGAACCCACGGCAAGCCAGGTGGTCCTTGTTCTTTGCCCGGTTCGACTTCCAGCTTCATTTCCGACCCGCAAACAAGAATGTACGCGCTGATGCCTTGTCTAGGTCTTTCGTGCCCATGGAACAGGAGGAAGAGACATCTCAACCCATCATCTGTCCAAGCAAGATTATTCCGGTGACTCCTGTCACCCTGGCCCAGATACCGCCCGGGAAGACCTATGTCTCTGAGACAGACAGGCAAAAAGTGTTACACTGGGGTCATGCCTCGAAAACAGCCGGTCATGCAGGTCAGAAGAAAACATGGAGCGCTATTGTACGTCATTACTGGTGGCCATCCCTGCGCACGGACGTCGCCTCTTTTGTCTCTGCCTGCTCCTCCTGTGCCAGGAACAAGACACCCAAACACCTGCCATACGGCCGTCTTCTGCCTCTGCCCATACCCTCAGTTCCCTGGCAACACATAGCGATGGACTTTATTACGGACTTGCCATTGTCCTCCGGACACACAGTCATATGGGTCGTGGTAGATCGATTCTCTAAAATGGCCCATTTCGTTCCTATGGCTGGATTGCCCTCTGCTCAGGAACTCGCGGACGCCTATATACATCACATCTTCCGCTTGCATGGCTTCCCATCACACATCGTGTCCGACAGAGGAACTCAGTTTACCTCCCGCTTCTGGAGGGCTCTCTGCAAACATCTGGGAGTGACTCTAGACTTTTCATCTGCCTACCATCCTCAGTCTAATGGCCAAGTGGAGAGGATCAATCAAATATTGACATCTTTCTTACGTCACTACGTGAACGCCCATCATGACGATTGGTCCACGCTTCTTCCTTGGGCAGAATTCTCCCATAATCACCACATCAGTGAGTCGTCCTCCAGCTCTCCCTTCCATGTCGTTTACGGACTTCAGCCCTCCGTCCCATTGCCGGTATCCCCTTCTTCGGATGTCCCTGCTGCTGATACTGTAGCCCGTGACTTTGCAACCATTTGGGACTCTGTCAAGGCGTCCCTTGGGCGTGCTTCCCTACGGATGAAACGACATGCAGACAAGAGACGTCTGGACCCTCCGTGTTTCTCTCCTGGAGATCTCGTCTGGCTTGCTTCCAAGTACGTCCGCTTGAAGATACCATCATACAAGCTGGGTCCTCGCTACATCGGGCCGTTTAAAGTCCTCAACAAGATCAATGAGGTCTCCTACAAGCTACAGCTCCCGGCCACGATGAGGATACCCAACTCATTCCACGTCTCCCTGCTCAAGCCGGTTGTCCTTGGTCCCTTCTCCGCTGCTGCCAGTCCGGCTCCTCCACCTATTGCTGATGACGACATCTATGCGGTAAGGGATATCGTGGCCATGAAGACCGTACGGGGTCGACAGTTCTTCCTGGTGGACTGGGAGGGGTATGGTCCTGAGGATAGGTCCTGGGAGCCCAGGGAGAACGTTGGCACTCCTCTGATCCGTGCCTTCATGTCCCGGTTGCGGGGAGGGGGGCGTGGGGGGGGGGGTACTGTCACGCTCCCCGGGTCCTCGGCTCCCCTCCCCGGGTCCTCTGCTCCGCTCCCCGGGTCCTCAGCTCCGCTCCCCGGCTCACCTGCCACGCTCCCCGCTCTCCAGCCTCCGGTGCCCGTCCTTCCCAGGCCCCCTGGTCTCCGATCCCGGCGTCCGACGGCTTCCCAGGTCCTGGCCGGCTCCCCTGCGTCCTCCTCTCAGCTTCCTTCCCTGGCTTCTGGCACCCGGGCCGCGCGCATGCGCATTAGGGCGCGCGCGCGGTCACTGACCCTTTCTTAAAGGGCCAGCGTCCATTAACAGGAAATGATGCTGAACAGGTACAGGGTATAAAGGGGTTATTGTCCAAGGGGGCGGGGCCTGATCTTCGTGTTTTCCCAAGCTAGGAGTCAGGTCTCCTTGTGTTTTGTGAGATACTTACCTCTCTATCTTCTAGAGCCGATCCTGCATCGCCATCCGGTCCTGCGGTACCTCGAACCCCGAACGCTGCCCATCTGCCATCCTGACAGTCCGTACCATCTCGGATCCCTGCGGTGACCCGTCATCTCGCTCCAACGGTTCCGGACCCCGCCTGACACCATCACGGCTTCCGAACCTGAGATCCGTCACCCGGACCACCATCAGTGACCTCGTGGTCCCAGGGACTTCTCCGTATTCTCCCAGTGCACGGACTGTCCTGCTACCTACTGTGCTCCGGCTGCCGGACTCCTTTCCCTCATCCGGGAGTTCAGCCCAGTGGATCCACCTCCAGGGTCTACCCGTCCATCTGGCCCTAACAGTCTCCAGAGAGGCTTGGTAGTGGATTATTTCCCTCTCCCATTGATAACATAGAAACACACTGCTGGGGCTAGTGTATATGTATGAGCGGCCCTGGAGGAATAGCTAGTCTGCCTGACACCTTAAAGGGAACCTGTCAGGTGCAATATGCAGCCAGACCCACGAGCAGTTCTGGGTGCATATTGGTAATCCCTCGCCTAGCATCATCAGCGATGACGCGTGTACCCATGTCCATTGTCACCGCTTCAGAACGCCAGGTTTAGGGTCAGTGTGGATGATCAGAGGTCCCGGCACTGCCGGTCATGCGCACTATGAAGCCGGGTATAGGTGTCCCGGCTTCAGAGAGGTCTAGTGCACATGACCAGAAGTGCTGGGACTTCTAATCATGCGCACTGACCCTAAACCCAGCAATCTGAAGTGGTGACAACAGACACAGGTAGATGCGTCACTGCCGATTACACAGGGCATTGAAAAGCATGTTAGAACACCTCTATGGGAGTGCTAACATGCTAACAGGGCAGACTAGTAGGGGTAAGTAACGCCCTTGTGACTAGTCCCTGTGCTCATTAGCATATAATAAAGGAACTGTAGAAATATTTTTCTAAAGATCTCTTTATCTATGCTACTAGATACAGGGACAATTAAGAAGGGATTAGCACTATGTACCCAAAACTGATTGTGGTTCAGGGTGCATATTGCTCCTGACAGGTTCACTTTAATTGTGTATATTTACAGTTTAGCTACTGCAGTTACGTGTTATGTAACACATGTCAATGCAGGAATGGGGTTATGACAATCAGGTGATTACTGTTTTTTTTCTATATATTTGGAAACTGTTGGGAGGTATTTACCACTTAGGCTACATTCCCACAAAGATTTTTTGGTGTGTTTTTGACACTGTGTTGCTGTCCACTTCTGGAGACGTGAGTACACACATCACACACAATAGCTCTGTCACAAAATCTTATACCGTTGGGTGGTGAGGTAAAAATAATTACATTTTTACCACTAAGATGTTGTTTTAGCTCCAGATTTTACATTTTCACAAGGGGAAATAGATAAAAATGACCACATACGCTAATTACACAATTTCTTGTGAACGTGACAATACCCCATACGTGACTGTGCTGTGCCGTTTGGCCACACAGCAAGACTCAGGAGGGAAGAAGCACCTTTTGACTTTGGAGCACAGAGTTTCCTAGAATAGTTTGAGGGCTCAATATATGGAGCACCTTCTTCAACTGACCCCAATTTGCAAATTACACCCCTTTGGGATTTCATCTACGGGTATAGTGATGATTTTGATTCTATGAGTGTTTTCCCAGAAACAATCAGCAATGGATGTTGTGGAGTGAAAATGGAAATCTGCCAATGTAGTGCCCATACATTGTAATGCCCATACATTATGCCCAGCTTGAGCTTCAGCAGACCTGCATCTCGTAAATTTAGCGGGCTCCCTCGCTACCGAAATGCAAAATATATGTTAATTGTGGTTTATCCACACTGCGGGGCTCAGAAGGGAGGGGGCATTTGGATTTGGGAGTGCAGATTTCGCTGGATTTCATTTGGTGGATGAGGAGCCATAGCACGTTTCCAGAGCCTTTGTGCCATCTGTAACGTGGAAGTCCCCTACATTTCTGTTAGCAGATGATGAACCTGAGTGGGGACTTGTTTCTTGTGGGTTGAATAAAGCTTTTATTGGTGGCATTTTGGGGTACAGAATATTTTGGATCAGTTCACATTTATCCTATGATTGATGCTGAGCGCTTAGGCGGGCTTTGCACACTACGACATCGCAGGCCGATGCTGCGATGCCGAGTGCGATAGTGCCCGCCCCCGTCGCAGCAGCGATATGTGGTGATAGCTGGCGTAGCGAAAGTTATCGCTACGCCAGCTTCACACACACACTCACCTGCCGTGCGACGTCCCTGTAGCCGGCGACCCGTCTCCTTGTTAAGGGGGCGGGTCGTGCGGCGTCACTGCGACGTCACACGGTAGGCGGCCAATCAGAGCGGAGGGGCGGAGATGAGCAGGATGTAAACATCCTGCCCACCTCCTTCCTTCCGCATATCCTATGGAAGCCGCAGTGAGGCCGGTAGGAGATGTTCCTCGCTCCTGCGACTTCACACACAGCGATGTGTGCTGCCGCAGGAGCGAGGAACAACATCGGACCATTGCGTCAGCGTAATTATGGATTACGCCGACGCTGTACCGATGATACGATTACGACGCTTTTGCGCTCGTTAATCGTATCATCCAGGCTTTACACACTGCGATGTCGCATGCGATGCCGGATGTGCGTCACTTTCAATTTGACCCCACCGACATCGCACCTGCGATGTCGCAGTGTGCAAAGTGCCCCTTACATTGGTGATTTTGTCACACCGAGAGAGAGAGAGGACTTCCGGTGAGCAATGCAACACAAGGGAAAATCACCAGAGAAGGAATACAATGGAAGGCCCTAGCACTTCGTAGAGGGGAGCGAAGTCCCCTCCTAATACTCGCCTGAGTCTGATCCCTCCACTCCCTAACATCCCATGATGGGTCCTTCCCCATGTGCCTAACCCCTCGCTGGCCCTGAACTCACTCTGACTAGTGAAAGCCAGCATGTTGCTAGTTTCGCTACTGCAATAATACAACACAAGGAAGGTAAGATGAATAGGTGGGGAAAGACACAACAAATATCATCAGGCCATTTCCATCTAAATCTACATGATTGAGCTGAAACCTGTAATGGATCCATTTACTAATGGGACAGTAGACTTACTCTGAACTCTGCATGGCTTCTGTTCGGCGGAATGCAGCTTTTGAGATGTGCACAAAAGAGGTGGTCAACTGCACTTTTATGCAGCCTAAAAAGACGAGCATTGCTGGATCACAGGACAGATAGAGTCCAAGGTGACTCCACCTGCCTCATTTTAGGGAATGTTTTATCAGGAGTTTGAATCACGTATTTCAGAGATTTACCGTATTTTTCGGACTATAAGACGCACCTGACCATAAGACGCACCCTGGTTTTAGAGGAGGAAAATAGGAAAATAAAATTTTAACCAAAAAATATGGTCATGACACACTGTTATGGGGCGAGGATCTGCTGCTGACACTGTTATGGGGGTAATGTCCCCAAATTCTCTACTAAGGTACCCCATTCTGATAAGGATCCTCCTGCCTTGTATATGATCCTGCTGATATACCCCCCATCCTGCTAATAATATACCCCCCATCCATCCTGCTAATGATATACCCCCCATCCATCCTGCTCATGATATACCCCCATCCATCCTGCTCATGATATGCCCCCATCCATCCTGCTCATGATATGCCCCCATCCATCCTGCTCATATGCCCCCATCCATCCTGCTCATGATATGCCCCCATCCATCCTGCTCAAGATATGCCCCCATCCATCCTGCTCATGAAATGCCCCCATCCATCCTGCTCATGAAATGCCCCCATCCATCCTGCTCATGAAATGCCCCCATCCATCCTGCTCATGAAATGCCCCCATCCATCCTGCTCATGATATGCCCCCATCCATCCTGCTCATGATATGCCCCCATCCATCCTGCTCATGATATGCCCCCATCCATCCTGCTCATGAAATGCCCCCATCCATCCTGCTCATGATATGCCCCCATCCATCCTGCTCATGAAATGCCCCCATCCATCCTGCTCATGAAATGCCCCCATCCATCCTGCTCATGATATGCCCCCATCCATCCTGCTCATGAAATGCCCCCATCCATCCTGCTCATGAAATGCCCCCATCCATCCTGCTCATGATATGCCCCCATCCATCCTGCTCATGAAATGCCCCCATCCATCCTGCTCATGAAATGCCCCCATCCATCCTGCTCATGAAATGCCCCCATCCATCCTGCTCATGATATGCCCCCATCCATCCTGCTCATGAAATGCCCCCATCTTCCTGCTCATGAAATGCCCCCATCCATCCTGCTCATGATATGCCCCCATCCATCCTGCTCATGAAATGCCCCCATCCATCCTGCTCATGAAATGCCCCCATCCATCCTGCTCATGATATGCCCCCATCCATCCTGCTCATGAAATGCCCCCATCCATCCTGCTCATGAAATGCCCCCATCCATCCTGCTCATGAAATGCCCCCATCCATCCTGCTCATGATATGCCCCCATCCATCCTGCTCATGAAATGCCCCCATCCATCCTGCTCATGAAATGCCCCCATCCATCCTGCTCATGAAATGCCCCCATCCATCCTGCTCATGATATGCCCCCATCCATCCTGCTCATGAAATGCCCCCATCCATCCTGCTCATGATATGCCCCCATCCATCCTGCTCATGAAATGCCCCCATCCATCCTGCTCATGAAATGCCCCCATCCATCCTGCTCATGAAATGCCCCCATCCATCCTGCTCATGATATGCCCCCATCCATCCTGCTCATGAAATGCCCCCATCCATCCTGCTCATGAAATGCCCCCATCCATCCTGCTCATGATATGCCCCCATCCATCCTGCTCATGAAATGCCCCCATCCATCCTGCTCATGAAATGCCCCCATCCATCCTGCTCATGAAATGCCCCCATCCATCCTGCTCATGAAATGCCCCCATCCATCCTGCTCATGAAATGCCCCCATCCATCCTGCTCATGATATGCCCCCATCCATCCTGCTCATAAAATGCCCCCATCCATCCTGCTCATGAAATGCCCCCATCCTGGTAAATGGCGTGTATCCTGTGGCACAGGAAAAAAAAAATAAACGTTTATACTTACCCTTCCTCACTCCCTGAAGCACCGATCTCTGTCTCAGCTGCAGCGCCGCTGTGTGGAGCCGTCACCGGTGTCTGCAGCATCGCGTCTTCCTGTCTGTGCCGGCGGTCAGCTGATCGATTCTGGTGGATACTAGCGGCGCGCAAAGCGATGACGTCATCGCGGTGCGCGCCGCTAGTGTCCAGATCAGCTGACCGCCGGCACAGACAGGAAGACGCGATGCTGCAGGGGGGCGGCTCCACACACGGTGACGGGTGAGTACACTGATTCACTGCACCCCGCGCTGATAATGATGCACGGGGGGCAGTGAATACAGCCGCACATGATCACTCCAGGCTGTAGTTGCCAGGGGTGATCACGGCCGGCTGCTAATTATGCACGCACCCCCCCGCCCATCACCCCGCCCACCTGTCAGCGCCGGTTTCGCTGAGAGATGATGGGCGGGAGGATGGGCGTGCATATGTAATGAGCGGGCCCACGTGGTCACGGCAGGCTGTTACAGCCTGCTTGTTACGGTTGCTGCGAGCACTGGAGACTATGTCCAGATTTCTCGCTACTGCACATGTGCGAGCGCTGGAGACTAAGTCCAGATTTCTTACTACTGCACATGTGCGAGTGCTGGAGACTAAGTCCAGATTTCTTGCTACTGCACATGTGCGAGCGCCGGAGACTAAGTCCTATATTGGAGCCATTGCACATGTGCGGGGGACATCATCGCTGACACGAGGTCACATGTCTCTGACACCTTCTATGCCGATTGGTCGCTGGTCATGTGCTTGTGATGCCTTGCTCGGTGATAGGCCAGCATGACGTCACTCCTGTCGTTCTGGCAGCGGATTGGCTCTGGTGTCCTCCATCTTGGATGAGGCACAGAGTCTATATAAGACCCTGACACATGCCGCATGGCGCTCAGTCCTCTTGGTTCATGCATAAGAGTAGACGCTCTGTGCGCGTTCCTCTAGGCATTCCTCTGTCTATGCTAGGTGAGCGCTACCGGCAGGGTAGCGTTCTTATACCTTACAGCTTCGGCTGCTGTCCGTATCCTTACCTCTTAGGGGAGCGGACATAGGCAGGTGCCTGAGGCACATGGTCTGGCTGGGCCTTGTGGTTCGACTCGTAGGTGGACGTTGCCGCTAGGGTAACGTTCCTTATACTGCGTCTGGCAGTTGTTCGTATCCTCGCACACTAGGGGAGCGAACAGAGGTAGGAGCTTTGTGCGGCTTACGCTGCTGTTCGTCTCTTTTGCACCACTAGAAGAGCGGACCTAGGCAGGTGCCATATCTAGTGGTTCGTGTCCTCGCACACTAGTGGAGCGAACGCAGGTAGGAGCTTTGTGCGGCTTACGCTGCTGTTCGTCTCTTTTGCACCACTAGAAGAGCGGACCTAGGTAGGTGCCATTTCGCACACATTGCCTTTGTCTCTGTGATTATTAACAGAGATCATTCCACACACCCTCCAAGTAAGGGAGGAATTGCTTTACTTTCTTATTATATCCTTCTGTGAGTTAACAGAGGTATTGCACTCTGCCATAGTCTGCAGCAGAGTCTTTGCACGGTGGACCCTGACTGTCTGATACTCATTTAGGTTATCAGACAGCCCCCCGTAACACTGCTCGTGCCGCCGATGACCCGCTGCACCGCGGCACCCTCATTCCCCGCAGCCTTATAGTCAGACCATAAGACGCACCCCCCACTTTCCCCCAATATTTGGGGGGAAAAAAGTGCGTCTTATGGTCCGAAAAATACGGTACATGGAAACCTCGGTGTAAGTGCTCAGTGTAGAGTACAGGATAAATGTGAACTGTGATCTTTGGGAGAAAGAATTAACAAATCAACAGCAGGTCAAGAGTTTATTTATTTATTTATTTATTTTACGCCTCTCCATGCGGTATAAGTGATTAGACAGTTTTTTGAGCGTTCTTTTTATTCCAATTTCTGGAATGAAGAATAAACAAAAAATAATCATTCAAAAATGTTTTTTTTTTAAGTTTTTTTTATGCTGTTTACCATGTGCCAGATGGCATTCATCCACGAATATTGAGGGAATTGAGCTCCGTAATCGACAGACCGCTGTATCTCATCTTTTTAGACTCACTTGTAACAGGGTTGGTGCCTCAGGATTGGAGGATTGCTGATGTGGTACCAATATTTAAGAAAGGTAAGAGGGTAGATCCAGGCAACTACCGTCCAGTAAGCCTGACATCAGTAGTATGCAAAGTTTTTGAGGGCATTTTAAGGGATGACATGCAAAAATATATTGCAGAAAATAATATGATAACTGACAAACAGCATGGATTCATGAAAGATAAGTCGTGTCTAACCAACCTGTTGGGGTTCTATGAGGGGGTAAGTTCAAACCTGGATATTGGTAATGCAGCTAATGTGATTTATTTGGACTTTGCAAAGGCATTTGATACTGTACCACATAATAGCCTTATACTGAAGCTCCAGAAGCAAGGACTAGGGGACACAATATGCAACTGGGTAAGGAATTGGCTAAAAGATAGGAAACAAAGAGTAGTCATAAATGGTACATTCTCAAAATGGGCTATAGTCAGCAGTGGGGTGCCGCAGGGATCTGTGCTTGGACCGATTCTTTTTACTCTCTTTATTAATGACCTTGTGGATGGGATTGATAGTACAGTGTCAGTCTTTGCCGATGACACCAAACTATGTAGGATATTAAAAACTGACCTGGATAGTACAATATTACAAAAAGATCTGGATAAGATGTCAGAATGGGCAGATACTTGGCAAATGAGATTTAATGTTGATAAATGTAAAGTAATGCACCTAGGACGGAGTAATCCTATAGCTGCGTATACATTAAATGGAAGTAAACTCGGGACTACAGAACAGGAGAAGGACTTGGGTATTCTCATTACAAATAAGCTGAGCAGCAGCACTCAATGTCAAGCAGCAGCTGCTAAAGCAAACAAGATTTTAGGGTGTATAAAAAGAGAGATTAGATCCCGTGATCCCAACGTATTGTTACCCCTCTATAAATCACTTGTAAGGCCACATCTGGAATACGGGATCCAGTTTTGGGCTCCACATTTTAAAAAGGACATTCAGAAGTTAGAGTCAGTTCAAAGGCGGGCAACTAGACTATTACAAGGAATGGAAGGCCTCCCATATGATGACAGGTTGAAAAAGTTAGATATGTTTAGCTTAGAAAAAAGACGTCTCAGAGGAGATCTCATTTATATGTATAAATACATGTGTGGTCAATATAAAGGACTGGCACATGACTTATTTCTTCCAAAGACAGTACTAAGGACCAGGGGGCACTCACTGCGAGTGGAAAAAAAGCGATTCCGACACCTAAATAGGAAAGGGTTCTTTACAGTTAGAGCGGTCAGACTGTGGAATGCCGACCACAAGAGGTAGTAATGGCAGATACTATAACCGCTTTTAAACAAGGGCTGGATGATTTCCTCAGTACACAAAACATTGTTGGTTATAAATGACTTAGTGACTAAATGTAGAACTGGTGGAGGAAGGTTGAACTAGATGGACCTAGGTCTTTTTTCAACCTAAGTAACTATGTAACTATGTGGTAACAGTGATGACATTTTTATTCTTTGGGTTAGTACCGCTACAGTGATACCACATTTACATCATGTTTTATGTTTTGCCACTTTTACACAATAAAAACAGTTTTATAGGAAAAGTTTTGATTTTGCCCCTCTGGATTCTGACAGCTATAGCTTTTTTATTTTTCCACTGATGGAACTGTGTGGCAGCTTGTGTTTTGAGGGACAAGATGACTATCAGCAATAACATTTTTATTTACATTAGTCTTTTTGATTCCGTTTTATTCCACTATTATTTCGGAGGTATGATGAAAAAGCATTGATTCTTGCCAGTTCAGATTCCATTGACTTGTATGGGTTTCGGGGTAAAGTTAGGGTCAAGTTAAGGTCCCGAATCAAACTCTTAACTAATGTCCGGCCGAACCCATTGAAACTGAACATCCATGGGTCTACTCATCACTACATAGGACTAAAATGAATGCAACACTGATGGCATAAGTGAACACAATGACCAAAAATGGATACAGCACACAGGAAAAAAAATATGGTCCATTTTTCACATATGAAAAATTACTGACATGTGAAAGAGACCTTAGGCTTCATTCAGACAATTGTATTTTTTGCATACACGATAAAACTAAAGGCCACTTTACACACAGCGACATTGCTAGCGATGTCGCTGGTGAAAGCACCCACCCCCGTCGGTTGTGCATCACGGGCAAATCGCTGCCCGTGGCACACAACATCGCTAACACCCGTCACACATACTTACCTGTCTAGCGACGTCGCTGTGGCCGACAAACCGCCTCCTTTCTAAGGGGGCGGTTCGTGCAGTGTCACAGCGGCGTCACTAAGCGGCCGCCCAATAGAAGCAGAGGGGCGGAGATGAGCGGCCGTAACATCCCGCCCACCTCCTTCCTTCCTCATTGGCAGCGGCCGCAGGTACGATGTTGTTCCGTGTTCCTGCGGTGTCACACATAGCGATTTGTGCTGCCGCAGGAACGACGAACAACATAGTACCTGCTGCAGTAACAATATTTGAGATTAGAACGACAAGTCAATGATCAACGATGTGAGTATTTTTGATCATTAACGGTCGTTCCTGCGTTTCACACGCAACGACGTCGCTAACGAGGCCGGATGTGCGTCACGAATTCCGTGACCCCAAGAACATCTCTTTAGCGATGTTGTTGCGTGTAAAGTGGCCTTAAGAGTTTTTCGTCACTATGCAGGATCATTTTTGTACCATTTTTTGTTCTGTGTTAATCTTTTCCATCAGTGTAGCTTCCATTTTCTTGTATAAAAACAACTTTCAAAGCTTTTCCTACCCATTATGTAGTAAAAAAAACTGTCAACACCTAGATTAAACAAATATGGCATCCATGTACTATGTTTTTTTTCCTATTGATTTAAATGGGACTAATATCAGATATCTGTGACTGATATCAAACTCAGACATGACTCCATTTTTTTTCAGAGTCTGCAAAAATGTCAAGGACATATGAACAGCCCCATACACCAGGAGTGGGGAACCTTTTTTCTGCCGGGGGCCATTTGTAAATTTCTACCAACCTTCGGGGTCTGTACAAAATTATCAACTTGAAAATTGCCCTAATATATTTGGTCAAACAATTAATTAACTCACCCCTACTGTGATGGCCGAAGCTGCGTCTCTTTGGTGCGGCTGTGATGTTAGATGATATTGATCTTGTTGCTTCTCACAACTGCTTTTCCAGGTTTGTCTCAGTCTAGAGCACAGTCAACTCTTTGTGATAATAAGTTTTGTAAATCATATACATTGCATAGGAGACGCTGGGACTGCTGTACATACATCATATAGGAGACATTGGGACTGCAGTATATACATCACATAGGAGATGCTGAAACTACTGTATATTCATCACATAGGAGATGCTGGAATAACTGTATATACATCACAGGAGACATGAGGGCTGCAGTATATACATCACATAGGAGATTCTGGTGTACAGACATCACAGGAGAGGCTGCGGGCAAATACATCACAGGAAGGGCAGGGGCATATGCATCACAGGAGGGGCTAGGGTACATACATCACAGGAGGGGCTAGGATATATACATCACAGGAGGGGCTAGGATATATACATCACAGGAGGGTCTGAAGGCATATACATCACAAGAGACGCTGGAAGCTTATTGTCACGTCTCCACCAGAGTCCACTCCTGCAACTTCTGCTTCGGTCACCAGGCAACGGTGTATTTCTACTGTCGGCAGTGCTGGTGATAGGGGAGGAGTCAGTACTAGTGGCTCTGGTGGGCGCAAGGCTCTGCCCATCCACTAAGCTGGGCTTGACTGTGAACAGTAGTGTTACTGTCTGACTGTGGTGATGTCTGTCTTCCAACTGAAGTTATCACCTTTAAGCTATGGCCTATGGGAAGGCACCACACCCTTCTTACTCCTCCTCCAGTCTGCTGGTCGCCACCATATATAGCCTTTGTAAACTCACTGCAGCGTCTCTGGCTCCTTGCCTTTGTACTATTGCTACCTGTGGTTGGACTTCCACCCCCTTTTCTGACCTGCCTGCTGTTTTTGTACTTCGCTGCCATCTCTGGTTTGACCTTAGCATGATTTACTGAACACCCTTTTGCCTGCTGATTTTGCCTCTTCTGTACCTCCTGGTTTTGACCCTGCCTGACTACCATTCTTCTCTGGATTGCAGTCTTTCCATAGGCAGCGATCTCTTGGACCTTTTTGTAATTCCATATCCCTGTACAAGGGTTAAAGGATTTCGGGGTTCTCGGGATCCTGTGGGCGGCTTGCCTCTAGTCTGTCCGTGACAATCACATTGTGTCTGTGGTCCCGGAAAAACGTTCCACATATACATCATAGGAGAGGCTGTGACTTTAACATCACAGGAGTGGCTGGGGGCATATACATCACAGGAGGGGCAGGGGGCATATAGATCATAGGAGACGTTGGGGGCATATACATCATAGGAGACGCTGGTAGCATGTACATCACAGGAGGGGCTGGGGCATATAGATCACAGGAGACGCTGGGGGCATATTCATCACAGGAGATGCCAGTAGCATATACATCACAGGAGGGGCAGGGGGAATATACCTCACAGGAGACGTTGGGGGCATATACATCATAGGAGACGCTGGTAGCATATACATCACAGGAGGGAGGGGCTGGGGCATATAGATCACAGGAGACGCTGGGGGCATATTCATCACAGGAGATGCCAGTAGCATATACATCACAGGAGGGGCTGGGGGAATATCCCTCACAGGAGACATTGGGGCATATACATCACAGGAAGGGTTGAGGCACAGACATTACTAGGAGGCATACACATCAGTGAGGGGCACAAACATCAATTGGGGGCACAGACATTACTCGGAGGGCACAGACATCACTGGGGGGGCATGCAGATTACCGGGGCACACAGCACTAGGGGGCACAGAGCACTGGGAGGCATGTACAGTACTGGAGACACTGTGGCTGCCATCTTCTGTGGGCCAGCGTGCTGAGGACCTACTTCTTCAGTGTATGCGCACACAGCGTTCAGTAGTGAGTGCTGCATGCACACGTGGGGTGTTTAAAGGGCCGGCAGCCAGCAAGACGCCGCTGCTGCCTGAGCACTGCAGTACCTGGGAATCTGTCCGGGGCCACTGAAAATGCATATGGCCTGCGGGCTGGAGGTTCCCCACCCTTGCCATAGACTATAATGAGTATGTGTCATATCCATGAACAACATATGTCCGAATGAAACCTTATACAGCAATAGTGTTATTATCTCAGCTCTGAGAGGGTTGTGAGCCACATCCAGCTCCCGCCTCTCACAGTAGTGATGCCCAGAGCCCTTATTATCAGTATAATGACAGCCAAAGCTTCTCCACAGAAATCACACCGAGGCAGTATACCAAGATCCAGGGGTTCCCACAATACCCCCATTCAGATCTGCTTTTCTATATGGGGCTACTCACAAGTCACCATCTGGAGACCTGATCTTCATGGCTGTTTGCTAGACCTGGGGTTTATGCACATGGCTGGAAGGCAGCCACATTTGGCTCACAAGCCACAGGTTGGAGACCCCTGATTTACAGTATATTCAGTGGTTTTAGGGGGGGAGTAGGGGGAGTACTGTTAAAATCTCTTAAGTAAAGCAGGGATCAGATGACTCATGGCAGGACAAAGCTGCTGCGGGATTTCTGTCTGTAGAGCCCATAAAGCCCAGGTCTGCTGAGGTTTATGGGCTGACAGGGCGATGCCAGACACTTGTTGCAGGCTGCTCAGGTGCACGGTCTGCCCAGTGATTCTCCCAGCATCCCCTGGGGCAGCCTCCATGCAGACAATGGCAGGCTGCTCAGGGCACTTCTTCTCTGGCCACTGAGCCCTTGTTGATGCTGTTCTTCAGCCTGTGCAGTGCCTTGTTCCACCCTCTTGTGGGCTGCAGCAGTGAGTGCCTGGCTCTGTGAGCGCATGTAATGAGGCATGTGATTGCTGCCTCTGCTCCAGGAGGAGGTGGCTTCAGGATTTGCATGGACTGAAGGCAAAGGCTGCAACAGTGTGCTTCTTATAGCTGGAGGTACAGATCGCGCTGCACAGAGCAGCATTGCTTCTCCTGCACCGGGAGCTGGAGGAGGCTGTGGAGCTTGTGCTCTGTGATAGATCATCTACCTGCAGAGGAAGGCAGCAGCCTGGACATGGCCAGCCCTGCACTAGAGGTGGAGGACATCTCCCAGGAATCCCCTCCTGATGCTGCCTGCAGAGAAGCCCAGAAGTGGATTGAGGTAAAGCATGACATCTTCCTATCTGGCAATCCTGGATGGAAGTTTGCCCCAGAAGCTTCCACTCAGTGCTCTATACTGACCTGTGGGAGACCATTGCAGGTGGTGTTTGTTGTCTTTACATTGTTACTTCTTTCCCTACACATCCTTATTGATGAAGGCAGTGTGCCATTGTGCCCAGGGCTCCTCATGAGATGCTCCTGGCTATGGAGGGGACAGCCTCCAGCTATTGCAGCAGTCCATTGGTGAAGGCTGGAGGGGCTATTGTTGTGCTCCCATAGCTGGAGGCAGGCAGAGCTGCCAGTGCTGCTTTTCCAGCTGACACTGGCTCCTGTCACTGCTGCAGGTAAACTGCTACATGTTACACATGACTTTCCATGCAGCATATCCTTCTCCTGTTTATTAATTCCACCAAATGCTCAGGTGCCTACTGTGCAGGGTTATTGCTGTGCCCATGCATGGCATGGCGACATGGCACAGACTACTATAGTGGTCATGAATGGCATGATAGCCTGGCATAGACTAGTGTAGTGACCTGGTACAGATTACTATTATGCTCATACATGACATAGTGACCTAGCACAGACTAGTATAGTGCCCATGCATGTTATGTTGACCTATATTGCCCAAACATTTGTATGGTGACCGGACACAGACTAGCATAGTGCCCATGCATAGCATGGTGAGATGGCACTGACTACTTTAGTGGTCATGAATGGCATGGTGACTTGGCACAAACTAGTATAATACCCATGCATGGCATACTGACCTGGCACAGACTAGTATAGTGCCCATGCATGGCTTAGTGACCTGGCATAGACTAGTATAGTGCCCATGCATGGCTTAATGACCTGGCATGACTAGTATAGTGCCCATGCATGGTATAGTGACCTGGTACAGACTAATATAGTGCCCATGCATGGTATAGTGACCTGGCACAGACTAGTAGCAGTGCCCATGCATGGCTTAGTGACCTGGCACAGACCACTATAGTGCCCATGCATGGCTTAGTGACCTGGCACAGACTAGTATAGTGCCCATGCATGGCTTAGTGACCTGGTACAGACTAGTAGAGTGCCCATGCATGGCTTAGTGACCTGGTACAGACTAGTAGAGTGCCCATGCATGGTATAGTGACCTGGTACAGACTAGTATAGTGCCCATGCATGGTATAGTGACCTGGTACAGACTAGTATAGTGCCCATGCATGGTATGGTGACCTGACGCAGACTAGTAGGAGTGCTAATGCATGGTATATAGTGACATGGCACAGACTAGTATAGTGGTATGGTGACACAGCACAGACTAGTATACTACCGATACATGGCATAGTGACCTGCTACAGATTGCTATAGTGCCCATGCATGGCATAGTGACCTGGCACAGACTAGTAATAGTGCCCATGCATGGTATGATGTCCTGGCACACACTAGTGGTATCATGACCCATCACAGACTACTATAGTGCCCAGGCATGGCATAGTGACCCGTCACAGACTACTTTAGTGCCCAGGCATGGCATAGTGACCTGGCACAGACTACTATAGTGCCCAGGCATGGCATAGTGACCTGGCACAGACTACTATAGTGCCCAGGCATGGCATAGTGACCTGGCACAGACTACTATAGTGCCCAGGCATGGCATAGTGACCTGGCACAGACTACTATAGTGCCCAGGCATGGCATAGTGACCTGGCACAGACTACTATAGTGCCCAGGCATGGCATAGTGACCTGGCACAGACTACTATCTGCTGCTGTTTAAGTAACAGTTATTGATGATATTCAAGTGTCTTATTTTCCTTGTACATAGATGGCGGTGCTGTGGGGACTGCATACCTGCTGTGGCTGTAGGCTTCTAGCTGACAGCTCCTGAACACAGAGCCCTATTCATCTGTGTTTAGAATGGGAGACCAGGGAAAAAGAGGGGGCACAGCCGCTTCCTGGATGGAGAGACCCTGTTAGCCCTCTGTTTTTCTTTCTCTACGCTTTGCCTGATGCTTCTGCTACTTTGTCAGGCATTCATGTCAGCCAGTGACTTCTACAAGGCTAAATATTGGGAAGAGATGGCTATGGGAAAAGACGAGCTTTTCTGGGCCAAGCAACATAAGCATTATTGTGTGATTGATTGCAAGGTCTGTTGTTCCCTGGGACTCTGAAAAGACTGCAGAACTTTCCATTGCACAGCTACTGTGCGGCAGCTCCAGGCCCTCCATGGCTGTTTCTTTTGTGAGGACACAGGCAGAATGCAGATTTTGTGTTCTTCTTCACTTTGGATTTGGTATCTTGTTTGGCTTCATAGTCATGTGTATGTGTGATACAGCAGTGGACTGTAGTCACTCACCTTTTTATAACTTGTCGTCATTTCAAAGTTTATAATAAATGTGTGGCAGCTCCAGGTCCTTCATGGTTCTGAATTGTTTTTTGTGAGGATGCAAGCAGAATGCAGATTTTTTTTTTTTTTTTTTTCTTCACTTTGGATTTGGTATAGTCCTTGGCTTCATAGTCATGTGTTTGTGTGATACAGCGGTGGTTTGTAATCACTCACCTTTTTACAAATCGTTGTCATGTCAAAGTTTATAATATATGTAATGTACACAACAAGCCTCATTATACGTCGTATTGTCAAGAGGTAAATGCAAAGTGCTAATGGTGGTCATCAGAAAAGAGACCATGATTGATGCCTGTCGGCTTCATTACTGGGACTCGTAGTACTTACCAGCAGCAAGTTGCCAAGCAGGACCACCAGCTAGCCATGGCATTACTGTAAGTGTTATATAGACCAGGGGTGCCCAACTCCAGTCCTCAAGGGCCACCAACAGTGCATGTTTTCTGGATTTCCTTAGCAGTGCATGGGTGTTGGAATCATCTCCTGTGCAGGTGATTAAATTATCACCTGTGCAATACTAAGGAAATCTTGAAAACATGCATTGTTGGTGGCCCTTGAGGACTGGAGTTGGGGACCCCTGATATAGACCTTAGTATTGGTTCACATTAGGGTAGGGCCACCAAGAGTTAAAACTGGGTCCAATTAATTGTCACATTTAATTTCAAAGATGTGGGGCCTCTCTCTAAGACCCTTAACATGAGATTTTGTTTAAGACCTTGGACAGGTCATCTGAGGCGGGCAGCATCACAGATCAATGCAGGAAACCTTACCTTCTTTCCTTCTCAAGAAGATTCCCAGAAAGTGGCACTTCACAAAGTTCCCCAGCAGAAATTGATGCACAGTGTCTTACTTTGTGCGTTCTGATAAGAATGTGTCACGTTCATGAATCCGAATGTTACTAAACTCCGCCGGGATCACGCTGTGTTTTGCATTTGATCCACTTGACAGATCGGACTCACTTGACCTTCTTCCTCCAAATCATGATACAGATTGCTGCCATAATCTGCACAAAACACTAAGCAGATCAAGTGTTTGGTCCATGCAAACTGTTAGTTTCTGGAGATCCTGAGCGAGAAGCCTAATCTAACCCAAGCAGAGCTCCACATAAAGGGTATGCTCACATGGGGGATATAACCTGCAGACTTTTTTTTCGTCCAGATTTGATAAATGGAAAATCTGCATTGTTTTCAGTACTAGCAAAGTGGGCGAGAGTTTACACCTCATCCTCATGTAGAGAAATATCTGTCTAATGTCCCCTTCACACATTTGTGATAAAAACGCAGGTTTTTCATGGTCCGTGGTGTGGTTGTGTATGTGTGCGTGTTCCATGTGTGTTCAGCGTGTGCTGTCTGTGATGGCACACAGACAGCAAGAACTTGGATACTCACATGTCTTCTAGGTCTGCGGTGCAGTGAATATTCATGAGCATAATCGGGCCCGTAAGCAAGGTACAGCAGTGCTGAAGACAGGAGACAGGCGAATATAGAAAGTAATTTTATTTCAAAGACGTGTTTTCTCCAGTACGTGTCACACTCATGTCACATGGATCACATCAGCGTGCGGTCTGTGTGACACCCATGCTGATGGAGAAAACCGGACACATTGCTGTGTCGAGCACACGGACACACGTGTGCTCCAGAGAGAGACATGTCCTTGAGAAAACACAGATGTGTGCGCAGACCAATTGATTTTAAGGCTATGTGCGCACGTTGCGTACTAGCCCTGCAGAAATTTCTACAGCGATCTGAAGAGCACATGTGCGCTTCAAATCGCTGCAGAAAATGTCCGTAGAAAGAGAAAAAAAAAAAAAAAGCCGATTCCATGCGCTTTGCCTGCAGCTCCTGCCATAGACAGAGCAGGAGCTGCCGACAAAGCGCACGGAAGAAGTGACATGTCACTTCTTGAATGCAGCGCTTTGGGCAGCAGTCGAAGCGCTGCGCTCTAAGACGCCACATGCGCACGGCCCCTGCACAATCTCCATAGATTGTGCAGGGGACGCAGGACGCATGCAGTTACGCTGCGCTACAAAGCGCAGCGTAACTGCATGAATTGCGCACATAGCCTAATGGGTCTGTGTATGTCCGTGCCCCCGGTACATATAAAAATGGAAGTCATATGTACCAGAAACACTGACGTGTGAAGAGGGCCTTGCCTATGTGGAAATTGAGCTCCGGTGCGAATGTTGTATACTTGCTGCGTGTGATGTTATGCCGGGTTCAGCCGATCGTATAAAAATTGTCAATTTTCTTCAAGATAAAGCGGACAACTTTCATCCATATACCATTTGTTTCCTTTTTTTAACAGCCATTTTTATCCAAAACTTAACATAGAAACAAAATGAGCATATACCCTGGGTACACCTTGTCGCACTTTGATGGCTTTGATGCTTTTGTGATCAAAACCAGTGTTTACGAAGTGCCCTATGTCATTTATATGTGCTAGTACTGTTTGCTTATGCTAATTTTATTATAGCATGGATGTCACACGGGCCGCACACTGATGTGATCTGTGTGACATCAGTGTGACACATACCAGAGGAAACACATCCCTTTTTAAAAAAAAAATATAAAAATGCCTCTGCTGTTGCTTGCGGGTCCCGCTCATTAAGCTCATGCATATTTGCTTCACTAACCGCGTCCCTGGAAGTAACAGCAGTGCAGACAGGTAACTATACAAGTTTGTGTTGTCCGTGTGCTATCTGGATGTCTC
Source organism: Anomaloglossus baeobatrachus (assembly GCF_048569485.1). NCBI lineage: Eukaryota > Metazoa > Chordata > Amphibia > Anura > Aromobatidae > Anomaloglossus > Anomaloglossus baeobatrachus. Next base: position 117,123,805 of record NC_134353.1, read on the forward strand.
ACGGACAGCACACGGAGAACACACATAGACACATGGATGGCCTTGCATACGTTCCCCATGGACCATCATACATGTGCGTTTTGATTGTTAATAATGGCAATATATCTGTAAAAATAGGATGCAGTATGGCTGATGTGTATGTGATATATTTTTATTTTTGTGCACCCATTCACTGTTATATTGGTGAGTCTCATAAATAATACAGAAAACAATAGAACAGAATTTTTTTTTTTTTTTTTTTCTTCAGAAATTTTCACACTGGACTTAGTCCATGGGAATAAACTGTCATCTTTACAGCCCATTTTGTCAATGGTGTAACTAGAGTCTGTTGGGCCCCCGTGCAGAATTTGTATCTAGGCCCCCAGCTACATGATAATCAAATGTATGGGCCATAAAGAAATACGTGTTGCTCCGCCCTCTGCCACCTTAATGTTGTAATGTCACCCATCCTGTGCTTCTTCCTGGTATTATGTGCCCCATCATGGGCCATGAGCTCTTTCCAGTAATATATATGCCCCCATCATGAGCTCATTCCAGTAATATATACACCTCCATCCTGGGCTCCTTCCTGTAACATATATACCCTCATCCTGGGCTCCTTCCTGTAACATATATACCATCATCCTGGCCTCCTTACAGTAATACCGTATTTTTCGGACTATAAGGCGCACCGGATTATAAGGCGCATTAGCAATGAGGGCCTGCTAAGGCGCCTAGGTTTATATATAAGGCGCACCGGATTATAAGCCGCAGCGCATTAAGTTCATGACAGCTGTGAAAAGGCCGGGGTGCAATCCGGAGTTCAGGTGAGAGCAACGGAGATCATCCCGGAATGTCTGCAGCTGTCATGGACTGAATCGGGGAATCAATCACTCGGCGCGGCGCTCGCGGTACAGTCTAGGCTGCACTCTGGAGCTCAGGTGAGAGCTCCGAAGTGCAATGCAGGTACCTGAATCCAGGCCTGGCATTACTAGAGATTCCTCTGGTAGCCAGTCTGGCGCTGCTCTTATGTACAGCATTCTAACTTGCTGTACATAAGAGCGCAGGCCGCACTGTAGAACATAAAAAATACTTTACTCACCTAAACCGGTCACTCCAGTGCTGGTTGGCCAGATGGGCGGTGCTGTTCTCCGGGTTGGCGCCTCCTCTTTCTGCCATCTTGCTCCTCTGTCTTCTGAAACCTGTGTGCATGACGCATCCGTATGGGATCCATTTTCTTTTGTGTACCCATAGAATTCAATGGGCAAGTCTTATCTAAAATACAGAAGACAAGAACACGCTACAATTGTTATTTATTTTTATTTTCAAGTTGACATTCAGTCTGCGTGGAGAAAAAAAAAAAAAAGTCCTGTAATCTGAAGAGCCTAAGTGAATAACATTTGTCCAGGGGCTGTGTGAGGTTATTTTCTGTCATGGACAGCAGCCTGCCCGAAAATATCGTCATGTGAAAATATCTTTATGCTGAGGGTTTCATAGGGTGAAATCTGTGTCCACATTGAGGCCAACGCCAAAAACCGTGACGTCTAGTCTGGATGCCGGTCTTCTGACCCAAACTCAGCAGCCATATATATAAGGTTCCAATATTGCACTTGGATCAGGTTTCACAGATGTTTGAATTCGGCCTTAAGGCCGCTTTACATGCTGCGATCTCGCTAGCGAGCGTACCCGTCCCCGTCGTCACACTACTTACCTGCCTAGCGGCGTCGCTGTGACCGGCAAACCGCTTCCTTTCTAAGGGAGCGCTTTGTGCGACGTCACTAAGCGGCCGCCCAATAGAAGCGGAGGGGCGGAGATGAGCGGGACGAACATCCCGTCCACTTCCTTCCTTCCTCATTGCCGGCTGCCGCAGGTAAGGAGAGGTTCCTCGTTCCTGCGGTGTCACACATAGCGGTGTGCTGCCGCAGGAACGACGAACAACATAGTACCTGCAGCAGCAACGATATTTGGGAATAGGGGAGCATGTCAATGATTAACGATTTTGCGACTTTTTTTCGATTGCGCGTAGTTGTTGCACGCAACAACATCGCTAACGAGGCCGGATGTGCGTCACGAATTCCGTGACCCCAACGACATCACTTTAGCGATCTCGTAGCGTGTAAAGTGGCCTTAAGTCTTGGATTCTCATAATCTATAGTAAGAAAGCAACAAAAGTATATTTTTTTTTTTTTTTTTTGTTTTTTTTTGGGGGGGGAGGGATCAGAAAACAAATGCTTAAAACCTAATGTTGGCGAAGACTGAAATTTTGGAATTGCATTTCAATTTCAAAATCATTGCCCCCCCTCTTTTCCCTCATGTAGTTTTCTGTCTTTTTTCCTTATAAGCTTGATTCCTCACAGACCTTGTTACGAGACCAAAGCAGCCCGGAGTAGATGACCCTGGATAGCTATGTGGAGTCACAGGTGACGCTGCACGGTTTCACTTTGCTATATTGGCTATCGGCCTAATGGTGTCCAGGAAATAGTTTTCAGTTCGTCCCTTCTTGTGGGGCAGCGTGGTGTCAGACAGAATGTTCCTGTATTATTTTTGGGTTTCTTTCTCTCACCACATTCCTCTACTGTGGTTAGAAACAGGAGTCACTTGCTTGACCTTTTTATAATTTTAGTATAAAACTGCAGTTCTTGGATTCCTGGAAGGTTTTGTGTTATGGGAGCTGTTCTCATCTGTCAGGTTGTCTGACGCTTTACCCAGGGTTTCTCTGTTTTGAAGAAAGCCTAATGGTTTCTAGTGTGACCTTCCTTACATCACTTGCGGATTGCCACTCATCGGGAGTCTTCTTCAGTCCTTGGCAGATTTTGTACTCAGAATTTTAAAGAGAACCTGTCAGGTCCAATATGCACCCAGAACCACAAGCAGTACTGGGTGTATATTGCTAATCCCTGCCTAACCGTCCCTGTATACACTAGCATAGATAAAGAGATCTTTAGTTAGTTCCCCTGCTAGTCGTCGCCCCCATTAGCATGTTAGTACGCCCCTGTGGGTGTGCTAACATGCTAATGAATATGCAGCGTCACAGTATGATCTCACTCCCCTCTCCGCCGCCATTGCCGCCCGACACTGGATTTCAGCTCAGTGTGCATGACCCCGGAGTTTGTGTCATGTGCACTTATGAAGCCGGGGGTACACGTCCAGGCTTCAAACTGAAGTAGTGCGCATGACCCAAACTCCGTGGTCATGCACACTAAGCCAAAATCCAGCGTCGGGCGGAGAGGTGAGTGAGATCATCCTCTGACTCTGCGTATCCATTAGTATGTAAGCACGCCCACAGGGACGTACTAACATGCTAATGGGGGCGACTAGCCAGGGGAACTAACGCCCCTCGCTCATTAGCATACGGTAAAAGATCTTTAGAAATACTTTTATAAAGATCCCTTTTATCTATGCTAGTGTATACAGGAACGGTTAGGCAAGGATTAGTTATATGCACCCAGAACTGCTCGTGGTTCTGGGTGCATATTGGACCTGACAGGTTCCCTTTAATACTAGAAGTCCCAGAGAGGGGTCATTTAACATTTCTACCATTGGAACCCTATGGAGCTCAAAATTCATGGGATTTCTAGTGTAAGGCTATGTCCACACAGGACTGATATTCCTGGACTGATATTCCTCACAGCAGATTTGGGTGTAGAAAATCTCATCCATGTTCTGCTCAGTAAATCTGTGAGTGAAATTGACTTGCAATGTGGCCATGTAGTCTGTCATTTATTGATACAAATTTTCACTGCTGATTTCTCCAAAAATGTCTGCATCTTTTGGCAGGAAAAACATGCATGTTTGTGTTTTTGTTTTTTGTTTTTTTGTTTGTTCCTGCGTTTTTGACATTTTTGATGCATATTTTTCCCCTGTTGGGTGAAATCTGGAGCGAAAACTCAAAGAATTAACATGAAGCAGATTTAAAATCTGCAAGTCGAAAATACTTAATGAGTGCATGAAACGTCAGGATTCTCATTCACTTTGCTGACATCAGGAAACCGTTCAGGTTTTGTGACAAATCTGCACCGAAAAATACTTGTCAAATGCAACCTGTGCACACAGCCTAAGATCTCCTCCACACATCCGCATTCAATTGTCCTGCTCGGGTCTGGAGAGCCACCGTCGGTCCGTGCACTGTGATCCAACATCGCACTGATTGCGTGGAAGAGCCCTAAGAAAGGTGGATAATCAGTAACTTGGAAGCGGTAGTAATGGCCGTATCGGTTGTTACCTAGCTTACCGAAGAATTGATATCCATTCGCATTTTGACTTTCCTTTTGTAGTCACGGCACAGGTGCCAGATCTGATTTCGAACGTATCCAAGTAACTTTTAATGGTAGTCTTGTCAGCCTAAAATGAGTATCCAAACCAAGCACAGGCACCCTTGGCATAGTCGGTGCAATTTTCTACCTATATTTTTTTTTTTTATAAATATATCTACCCTCCTCTGGCTCTTGCAAAGCTGAAGATGTCAATCATTGAAGATGGCTTAGCTAAAAGTTCTCCTAATGCATGTGCTTGGTTTGAACAGTCACTTTGTGCTGACATCCTCCTTTTTAAATAGGGGTTTGTCAGTTTTCTGCTGTGAGTTTAGACATTTTGACAGCTACTCTTGCTATCAGAGCAGAACCCTTAAAGAAATCAATTCCTGGGATTCATTAAGACTGGTGCTTTGAACTACACCATTAGTGAAGGAAGCACTGGAGAAAGATGCACCAAAATCATTAAGAGGCATGTGCCTTTTATTTGGCCAAGCTTTCACCTGCCGTGCTCCACTCTCGGAGATGTAAGCCAGGCAGGGTCTGGAGAACATATGTCATCATTTATGGCATTTTGTGGTGTAAATATGATGTATGTGTTGGGTGCTATATCCGGTACCCAAGCTCTGCTCACTATTCTGAAAGTTGCCATAATAAGGACGGGTTTAAAAATGCCCAAAGTAGCAATTTTGAGTTGTGCAAAAAGTTTGCGCCATTTCAAGATATTTTATGCCAGATTTCCCATGAAAACTGTTTGGTGAATCAAGAAAATATCTACCCTGTAAGGCTGCGTGCCCACGATCAGTGTTCACAGCGTTTTTGCATGTACGTAGTGTGTTTTTGCTGCATCTAAAATGCTGTGTTGTACAGCACAAGCACAGTTGATCGGATTTCTAGAAATCCCATGCCCACTGTGCGTGTATAGCCCGCAGTGTAAACTGCCCTGTGGTGCGGCTTTCCGAGCCAGAAGCATGTCAGTTCTTTGCTGCGAAGTCGCAAGCGTTCTCCGTAGGGAGAACAGAAGAGAGAGAGACCGCAGCGTCCCTAACCCTGATCGTGTAGAAAAAAGATTCCGGTCCTTGTGAGCGCTAGTAATAGATCTTTGGTCTTTGATCTTTTAAGAAATTTGGCTTTATTATTAATAACATAAAGCTCTTGAATTAACACAACGCGTTTCAGCAAGATACACTTGCCATCCTCAGGTGCCTTTATCCTCAGAGCTTTATGTTATTATTAATAAAGCCAAATTTCTTAAAAGATCAAAGACCAAAGATCTATTACTAGCGCTCACAAGGACCGGAATCTTTTTTCTATATGCCTACTCCCATAAGGGAATCCGGGTAGAGCTGCTGTGAGTAATAGAATCCATCAGATCATTTGAACTAACAGCGGGAGGACACAGGTCCGCACAGAGCTCCAGGATTCAAAAAGTCGGTCAATCTGAAGCCAGCAGCGGCAACAAACCTGGATCCACCCAGCAAAACAACGGATAACGCCAGCTGAGACAGTCCCTCATCCCCTAGAGGAATTATACATCTAACACCGGGGTTGTGCGAGGGCGCACAACCTAACCAGGTGAGCAATTCTATAATATAAATATACAGAAATCACTCCACGGGTGCTTCTCATATGCGCTATATTGTTATCTCTACAGTAACCCTGATCGTGGGCACGAGCAACTACGGTCTCCTGCGGAGGAGGCTCATGGCCCGGCAGGTCAGTACCCGCCCCGTCCAGGACACAGCAGGTCCTGACCGTGGGCACGTACCCCAAATTCTAAAAAAGTCATATCATCTTTAGATTGTTCATCTGAAAAAGAATGATACAAGATCCTAGTATGAGGTTTCTTCTTTACACTAGGCGTTCTACTATATGGCTCCAATTAGTGTTGAGTGAGTAGTTAACTATTTGTACTTGCTATGCTGTTAGCGAGTACTGTCTGTTACTCGCATATTCGTTACGAGTAGCGGACACAATGTAAGTCAATGGGAAATACTTGCTACTTAGCGAGTAACCCGAAAGCCGTACTTTTTGTGCGAGTAGCGAATAGTACGGCTGTCGTGTTACTTGCTACTTAGCGAGTATTTTCCATTGACTTACATTGCACCCGCTACTCGTAACGAATATGTGAGTAGCGGACAATACTCTCTAACAGCATAGCAAGTACGAATAGTGAACTACTCGCTCAACACTAGCTCCAATTCATTGAGAGCGGGTTTTGTACACCAATCTTAATAACGGCAACCTTTGAAGAAGGATGAGTGTTCCTCCTAATGAATATGATGTATCTTACGGCTGCTGTGCTCCTTCGCCAGAACAGTTTCTCCAATCAGGCCTTGGTGTGTATTTTTGGCACAATTTACACCTACTGTGCAGTGGATGACTTTGCCAGGCGGGCTTTTCCGCCCCCAGACCCAAAACATCTCCACTCTCTTTGACATTGGCAGCCGCCACAGTCACAAAAAAAAGTCAGCCACAAACGTTTGTGGCATTTCAAGGAGTTTTATAGCCAAATTCTGCCAAAAAACCTCTGATGAATTCTGGCTTTTGTGTTTTATTACTTAGTGAAATCTGCTTTGTAGGACGAAGTGATATTATATGATTGACGTCTTTCAAGGGTTTTCTTTCCACTGTTTTGTTTGCATTGAGAAAATTAGCAGGAAATGACAGAGCGGGATCGTGTGTTCTGCTCCGTGCAGCGTTCATATAGTGGAGGTTATAAACAAGGCAAAGGCCCGATCCCCCGAGGTTTCATGAGGATGGAATTCACAAGTATCATATCTCATTTTTTTTTATTTTTTTTGTCCATAGAATGGGCTCATTGTTCTCCATTCACAAGTGTTACTGGCCATATTAAACCTCAGCTAAACTGCATAACCCAGGAATCTAGGATTTACCAAGGGATCCTCTTATGTTGAAAAGTTCTGAAAATGTGAACGTGATGTGCAAAGCGGTCAGGACTGTGCTATATTATTGTAGCTTTTCCCCGTTGCCTAGCTCTGCATTATTAACATGGCGGCTCCTCTTACACCAGGCCGGTTTGTATTTCACTTGGACTAGATCAGTATTTCGAGTGCACTGTGACACAATAAAGTGGATTCCTATTCACACATGGGCGTTCATTGTGTAACTGCATGTAAATTGGCTTTCTTGTAGAACAAGTGAGATGATCTCGCAAAGTACCATTTAGGAGAGGCAGATACCCCAAAAGTCAGTGTCCAACCATTTACTAAGCCTTGTAACATGGTCAGGGGAATAGGCCAAGCCAGAAACTCATCTAAAAATGTTATGGGGTCTTTGTCCTTACTCATGAGGGTGAAGAAGAGTCTGTCCGACTGAGTGCGACACCCTTGAGGCACAGAAAGCCAATTCTAATCAACACTGATGAGGGGCAGACACCCCAAACATGCCCAGTATACTGTCTATAGCTGAGTTTCCGGCTTTGAGCGTTGTTTTTGTTGTACTATAGTTTTGCACTACCCACGGGGGAGCGTAGTAGTGAACCCACAGGACCACAGAGGACTGTGGCAGCTGACCCCAGAGATGGACTCAGACAAACCTTGAGGGAAGGAAAGGATTTTAATGATCAGAGCACGACCAGCACTAAACAACAAAAGGTCCTAGAGTAGAGTCCAGAGTGCAAGTACAGCTGGCACAGGAATAGTCCGAATACCCTCAGGTATAGCAGAGTAGCAATGCACAGCTGGTACGACCACAGCACCAGCGAAGACCGGTCCAGAGTGGAGGTAGATGGTAACACCGAGTCAGGCCTTGATCCTGTAGCAGGAAGGATATTGACACATGTGACTCGGTAAAGACCTCCTCTTTTCGTGTTTGATCCAATCCGTGGGCTGAAGTGGCGTGGTCAAAGCCAGACAGGTATGGACTCAGTGAAGCGCAGGGACCTAGTTAAGGACTTGAGCAGCAGAGGCAAGGTACAGAGATTAGGAACAGGAGCAAGGTTAAACAGGCAGGGAACAGGGACCTTACAGGAAGCAACACCACACTAAGGGACAGGAAGACGTTGCTCGGACACCTCCCAGAAGGGGAGGATGCCTTATATGTCCAGTGACCCTCTGCAATAGGCTGAGAAGCACTTCCAGATTAAGGAGTATTGGCTCTTCATATCACAGCAGGATGTGGTGGGCGTCGCCTAAGAAAGGTCCTGGAAGACCTATTCAGTGCATGCATGGTTTTTGGACGAGTAGGCCACAGGCAGAGAGCTGGAGGAGGTTCCAGGATCCTTCTCCAGCGTCCTCTATGATGTGCCCCCCTTTCTTTATTTAGATCTCACGCATTAACACAGATTCTGTCTTGCTTAAAATGCTGCCGAAGTCCGCGCATGTACAAACCGTGATATCTGGTGCTATTTTATTGAAGACACTGCGGGGAACACTGAGCGGCAGGGGCGCCTGTGCAAATGTTAAAAAAAAATAAAATAAATAAATAAATTAAACTGCGCACGCATCGATGCCTCTTCACATTGTCTTTAATAAAATGGCGCTGGAGATTGCGGTTCGCGCATGCATAGACTCCGGCGATAACAAAATCACTGTGTCAATGCACACGTGCCGCCAACAACAGAAATGGCAGCGCGGCGTGAGATTCCAAAAAAGAAAAGGGGCCACATCCTAGAAGAAGCTGGAGGAGGACTTTACAGCGACGACCCTATCCACAACGGCCTGCCCATGTTGCATCAGTCAATGAAAGTTCATGCATTGCTGCAACCTTGATTATAGATATTTCTGCAACCAAGCATCCGATCTTTCTACAACCGGTATGCCTGGATTCAGCATCTTACTGCATATATGGCACTGCCTTTACTTCATATAGCAGAGTCCTGGTGGTTGGTTCTCTTCAACTATACAAACGGCATACATTATTGAATAGATCTATTGAGGCTGGTGTACTTCAGAAGCCCCTATGAGAATAGCTATATAATCCTTTTAATGAACGGTGTGGGGTGTTTTTTTTTTTTTGTGTTTCTGTTCCCCCCCCCCCCCCCCCCGATGCTAAAATAAGCATTTTAAGAGTCCAACTTTACCTTCACTTATCAAAATTGGGATTTTTATTACAAGATTAAACAGCCATTCTGACTTTGATTTTCAAAGTAAGTACACCAGCCTTATCAGGTCTTACAGATCCTTCTACAAATGTATGCAAAGTGTATTGTGAAATCCATTAATGAATTTTATGGAATGGTCTTATATATTTTTTTTTTTCCCTAATTTGCCCCCTGACGGGGATCTGTGGCTGTTTTTTCTGCTCCGTTTTTTTTTGTGTTTTGTGAGGGTAATGGCTGTATTTTCTCCTCTCAGGCAGTTATCACAGCAGGTCCAGGAAAGATATGGAGCTCCTGAGATAGATACTAGATTAATGTTAGAACCAAAATGTCGTTATTTTTTTATGGTCCTCATTTACGTTCAGCAAATTTGATACCTTAGACACCTACATTAAAAAGCATTTTCTAATGCTGACATCCTGATGGACTGTGGCCATGTGATTCGATTACTATGGTAATGACACTGGGATGACAAGATCTCATTATACAGGCCCAAAGCTCAGCCGTTCCCACATCTCAGCTGAAATCTGTGTATTCAGCATAAGGCCAGGTGAGAATTTTGTTTCTGCTCCATTATCGGCAATAACAATCTACCCAGCCATTGAAGAGACATATACCTTCATAGACTGTGAACTCTGCAGGCTCCATTGTGTGTGCTGTGTGCGGGGTCTCTGTCTGCCATGTGGGCGACACACAGATAAAATGATTTCTGACAAAATACCAGTAGTCATGAAAAACACCCCTTCCTGACATGATTTGGTCAGATCCAAGAGGCAGATGGCTGCTAGTTTTACTGCAGATCTGAAGGGGCCTGTAGTACAGATTCACACCTAGTGGCTAAAATGGCACTTAAAGGGATGGTTCACTAATTATTTTTCCAAGCCACATTGATATAATGTTGAGAAACAAGGCTTCGCTCAAATACCTTGTGTTGGCAATAGTGCCTTTGAGTGGTGCTATTGCTGTCCGCTCATCGTCTTCTCATGACCCCCGAACTCTGTGACCTCTGATGTCCGGTGATGTCACGTCAACTTCCAGTTGACCTGACATCATTGTGGCCGGCCCCAGTCTAAGGCCTCTTTCACACGTTTGTGCCTCCGGTATGTGTATGGTCAGTTTTCTCACGTACTGGAGACACGGGCACACGTAGACCCATTAAAATCAATGGGTCTTCGTTCACGTGCGTTTTCTGCCATGGAACGTGTGTACGTGTGCTCCACTCGTAGACATGTCCACGTTTTCTCTGGCATCACGGCTGTCACACGGAACGCAAACGGGTCCCACATAACACAAACTGACCACACAGATGTGTTCCGTGTTACACGCGCCGGAGAAAACACATGTATCTGCGAGAAAAAAACCAAAACTTTACTCACCTTCTCCTGCCCTCCTGTCTCTGCCGCTGCTGTCACTTGCTGCCGACCGCCGCTCATTATGCTAATTGAATATTCTCTTCACTGCGGCCGGAAGCAGCAGCAGCGTGGAGTCGGCAGGACCGGAGACCGAAGATCAGCACCACGGACAGCGAAGCCAGGGACAGGTGAGCAGAAAGTTCCCGTTCTCCTTGTGTTATTACGGATAACACACGGACAACACACGTGTGCCATACACAAGGCACACCGAGGGCAATACGCACCTTTGCCACGTCCGTGAAAAACGTGCATGATTTTCACGGACGTGTAAAAGATGCCTAAGTGAGGGACTGGGCTGTGGGCGGAGTTTCACCGCTCGTCACAGCCCAGCATCTCCCTGCTCACTCCTCCACTGCAGAGCGCCGCAAGCATGCGCGATGCTGGGCTGTGACGAGCGGTGAAACTCCGCCACAACCCAGTCACTCAGGAAGACTCTGTGGTATCGGGTCAACTGGAAGTTGATGTGACATCACCAGACATCAGAGATCATGGATCCCGGGGGGTCTCGAGAAGGGAAAGAGTGGACCACAACAGCGTCACTCACAGGCAGAATGTACCACACAAGGTATTTGAGAGTTGATGTTACTTGGACAAATAAGTAGTGAACTACCCCCTAATTATTATTATTTTTTTTTTTTTTTCCCCTCATTAAAAATTAATTTACTGTATTCCTTCTAACCAATTGGCCCACAGACCTGTAGTTCTAATCTGTTCCCCTAGGATGGGGCAGAATGGTATAATCACTCTTGGAATAACTTATTGATGACCTATTTGTAAATTTAGGTTATTGATATTGGATGAGTACCCACAGTGATCGGCTGTTATCTGCAGCACCTGGATGTCCCAGCGCAACGCCGTATATTTAGTGACCCCTTCCAGGTACTGCTCCACGTGAATGGGAGATGAACTACACTGCTCAGAAGTGGCCTCTAAACAGTGTGCCGCGCTTCTCCGTATGTTATTTACATCCAGTGTTGGACATCATCTGATATTCATGACGTTATGTAAGAAGAGTTTATCGATCTGTTAATGTTGGATAGCTAGATTCAGCTGACAGACCTGCTTTAAAAATGAATCTGTCGCCAGGTGTTTGCTCCCTTATCTGAGAGCAGCATAATGTAGAGATAGAGACCCGGATTCCAGCGATGTGTCATTTTAATAAAATCACTGTTTTATCTGCTAGCAGTTATAAAGAGCTCATGAATATGCTGGACTACTTGCAGCACGCCAAGTACCGTAGTCCTCTAATGATAATCTACTGCTGATTAAACAGTGATTTTATGAAAGCCACACTAAGCAGCCCAGTAAGTGACACATTGCAGGAATCGGGTCTCTGCCCCTATGTTATGCTACTCTCAGATGAGGTGGCAAAACTCTGATGCCAATTTCCCTTTAAGGCCACTTTCACATGTCCTTGAAAAATCACACACGTTTTGCACGGATGTGTAAAAGGTGCATATGGCCCTCCGTGTGTCATGATTTTGGCGCATGAATGTTCTCAATATGCTATCCGTGATAATACATGGATAACAGGAACTTTATGCTCACCTGTCCTTGGCGCTGCTGTCTGAGGCATGGTCGAGCTCCCTTCTCTGCTGCCACCGCTGGTTTTCAGCTCAGTGCGCATGGTGAGAACGCCCCCAGACTTCCGGTCATGCGCACTACACCAGTTTGAAGACTGGATGTGTACACCCGGCTTCATAGTGCGCATGACCGAAAGTTCGGACTTCTGATCATGCGCACTGATCCGAAATCCAGCGTCTGGTGTGGTGATAGCAGAGAGGTGAGCTCGAACATGCCGCTGCACATTCATTAGCATGTTTTCACTCCCATAGGGGTGTGCTTACATGCTAAGGGAACAAACACCCTTGTGACTAGGCCCTGGTCTCATTAGCATATCATAAAGGCTCTTTAGAAATACTTTTTCTTAAGATCCCTTTATCTATGTTACTAGATGCAGGGATTATAGAAATATGTACCCAGAACTGCTCGAGGTTCAGGGTGCATACAGGACCTGACAGGTTCCCTTTTAAGTCACTCACTAGCCGGGGCCACACGGGGCACTAGTGCGATGCTCTCATGACACTTGGCCCGCGGTGGCAGCACAGCAGGAGCCGAGTGTCATGCTAGTATCCCTGCGACTGAGGTCCGACTGTGCAAGCGGACCTCAGCTGCGGGGGGCGGGCCGGCACGGAGGAGGGGAGTGAGGGAGGCATTTCTCTCCCTCTCTCCTCCGTAGCCGGCTATTGCGATTCTCGCTCTGCACACGTGGTACACCTGTGTAACGCAAGTGCAGTGCGATTTTTTTTTTTTTTTTTTTTTTTTTTTTTTTTTTTTTTTTTTTTTTTTTTTTTTCCTCTCGCCCCATACACTTGAATGGGTGCGAGAGAAAAGAGTTTCACATTACAGTGGCAGCATGCTGCGATTGTTTTCTCGGTCCGATTAGGGCTGAGAAAATAATCGCTCATGTGCGCTGACACACAGGCTAAAATTGGTCCGAGTGAAATGCGATGTTTTATCACATTGCACTACCTCCGATTTTCTCGCCGTGTGGCTTGGGCCTTACTGGGAACAGAAGATATAACGTGTCTCTCACAGTTATTGATGTCCTGTATAATCACCAGCAGCGTATAGCCTGGTGATTACATGGTGGCATGGGCCCCCCCCCCCCTGACGTTATGTTTATAGGTGTTACAGGTTTAGGTTGTAGCATTCAGCGGTGCCAAATTCAGTATGGGGGATGAAGGGTTAATACCCTTCATGTGGTAACAGTAGCAGGCTGCTGTGATTGGTCAGCCTGCTGCGTGGTTGTAATGGAAGTAGTTATGGTGGGAATTTATAGGGTTAATCTGTCCCCTGTGAGTAACGCGAGCAGGCTGTGTGATTGGTCAGCCTGCTGCGCGCCAATTTTAAAGTTTGTCATTGGTGGACAGAGGTAAATAGGCAGGAGACTTGCCTTTATAAGGAGCCAGCTGTGTCAGTTTCCAGCTGTGAAGAAAGAAGAATCCAGATGGAGTCACTTCTGGAGAAGATGATGGCTCGAATCGGCGCAGCGGACGGCGAGGAATGGCTGAAGAGGTGTCTGGTGCCGGTGAACGAAGCCGCCGAAGTGGTCCTGGATCCAGCTCCGGATCTCGCCGGTATACCTGCGCCGAGGGAAGAGCTTCTGCGGCCCGGAGATGGAGAAGATGTCCGGAGATCCCTGAGGAAGAAGAGCGACGTCTACTCACTGCCTGAATCCTGTTCCCAGTGGTCCGCCGGAGGGAGGAAGAGGTCGGCATCTGCTCGCAGTCGGCGCAGCACTGAGAGGAAGGCGTCGGAGACATCGCGAGAGGCGGGAGTTCCGGTAAGAGGAGGGACCGGAGCATCGCGAGACCGCCCAAGAAGCCGACGAGATTTGGCTGCGTCATCAGGGCGCGACTCCCAGAATGCCCGACGGGCGATTTATCCCGGGAGTTCCGCTCCGGCTGTTGTGGCCGGTCATAGCGGAGATCCTGAGTCGCTCACGGGCCTGTACGCGCCGCCGGCCCCATTGCAAAAGAGCTCGGCTGGGGCTTTGGTGGCGGTGACGCAGGTCTGGAGCTCGACCGAAGAGGACGTCGCAGCAAGTGGAGGTCGTCAACCCCTGTACAGTGCGATGGATGGACCCAGGAGCGGAGGACATGGTGAGTGCCCCCTTGCTGGAGCACCCAATATTAATTGTGTAAAGGACATGGTCATTAGGACTTTGTCCGAGCTACTTGGGGGGCATGTAGTGCTTCCCCAGGCACCGGTTGCTGAAGTTTCTATTCAGGACAGGTTCCCTGGGGTGGCAGAGTCTCATTTGAAGGAAGCACTGACATGTGATGTTTCCCCTTTGGGCTTTCATCTCAGTGCTTCCATTAAAGAAAAGATTTGGAGACAAGAGTATGTAGATATCTTTTCCCTTTTACCGGTTGCTAGGGAATTGCAGCATAAAGTGGAGAAACCTGATGGAAAACAAGAGGTTGAGTCAGAACGAAAGAAACATTTTAAATAATTTTATTCATGGTTACAGGCTTTCTCCATTTATGCTGCAGTTCTTGGGGAGAAGTTTCCTAAATTATGTAGTGGTTTGTTTCAACACCAAGATTGTATTCTGGAGGCTTATCGTAATTTCGGTGGCTTAGCGTGGCTGAATTACGATGAGTCGTTCAGGCAGAAATTGGCTGTTCACCCTGCTGTCAAGTGGGGTGTCAAGGATGTTGGGTTATGGCTGAATTTAATGCTGCCTCAGCGTCAGAACCCTCACAGACAGCAGGTGAATGTCAATTCAAAAAGGGGGGTGTGCTTTGCATTCAATGAGTCCTCATGCAAGTGGCAGGGTACCTGTCGCTTTCGCCATGAGTGCTCGTTTTGTGGCGGGGCTCACCCCCCCTGTTTTAAAAAGCATGGTCAGTCCACGGTACAGCCATCTGGTGTTAGGGAGCAGTTTTTCAAAGGCTCAGACTCCAGTGAGCCTGGAAGGAATGCTCCCGTGGCTAGACCGTTTTCCAGACAGGCCGAAGGCAGCTCTGGTTCGTAGTGGGTTTCAGGCTGGTTTTCCTGTACCTTCTTTTGAAGGTATAGGTTGTAATGTAACTAAGAATTTACAATCAGTTGATAGTCATAAGGAGGTTGTCAGGTCACATATTGAAAAAGAGCTGTTGTTAGGCAGGGTGTCTGGTCCTTTTGAATTTCCTCCGTTTACGAATTTTAGGATATCACCTTTGGGGGTTGTCCCCAAGAAGGAGGTTAACTCTTTTAGGATCATACATCATCTGTCTTATCCAACAGGTAGCTCACTGAACGATGCTATTGATCCTAATGCATCTTCGGTGAGTTACACATCTTTTGATGAGGCTGTGGATTTGCTACGGAAGTTTGGCCCGGATTGTTTCCTGGCCAAATCAGACATTAAGTCTGCCTTCCGGCTTCTGCCAATTAACCCCTTGGGTTTTAATTCTTTGGGTTTTTGTTTTGAGGGTTCTTTTTATTTTGACAGGTGCCTCCCTATGGGTTTTTCGTTATCATGTTATTTTGAGTCATTTTCCACGTTTTTTACATTGGACAGTTCAAGAGGGGTTTTCAGAGGGGGGTATGTTACATTATGTGGACGATTTTTTTTATTTGTTGGTAGGTCAGGACGTTGTTTGCAATTACTAAATACATTTTTGGGTTTGATGGAGTTTTTTGGGGTTCCGTTAGCTCATGATAAAACAGTTTTCCCTTGTACAGAGCTCTAGTTTTTAGGGATTGTTTTGGATTCACAAAACATGGAATTGAGACTCCCTGGCCAAAAGATTATGAAGTTAAAGGGCTGTATTGCGAGTTTTTTAGGGAAGAAAAAGTGTACCCTGCGAGAGCTCCAATCTCTGCTGGGTGGTTTGAACTTTGCATTAAGAATTTTGCCAATGGGGAGAGTGTTTTCAAGACGTTCGTATGACGCAACTAAGGGTGTTAGGTGTTCAGGTTCACACATTAGAATTTCGTGGGAGATGAGGAAGGATTTAAGAATTTGGTATGAATTTTTAGAAAGTTTTAACGGGATTAGCTGCGTTCAGCAGGATTTTATATTCTCAGGATCTACTTTGGTTTACAGGGGTGTCTAAGGAAGTGGGGTTCGGTACGATTTTTCGTACACATTGGTGCTTTTCTTCATGGCCTTCATCTTGGTTGTCGGAAGGTTTGCTGGAGAAACAGGTGTTATTGGAGCTTTTTCCGCTTTTTGTTTCAGTGCATATCTGGGGTAAGGAACTAGCGAATAAGAGGATTATATTCGTATCACATTGCTTTAAACACCTTGGTGGTAGGTTTCTAGGTGGTATATTGCGAAAATTGGTCCTTTTGTGTTTGAGATGGAATATTTGGTTGAAGGCTCGTTTTGCTTCTGAGTGCAATAATGCTTCCGTTTTTTACCTCTTTTCTCAGCGGTTAGAGGAATTCAGGAAGAGTTCAGGAAAGATGGATTCCCTTTCGACTGCATGCCCGTCCCAGCTATGGGAGGCAATTTTGGATTAGTAGCAGCTTCCATTAAAAATTCTCTTGCACCGGGGACATGGAAAGCATACTCGGCTGCTTGGTTGGCTTGGAATCAATTTTGTGATTCCAGGAATCTGTTTCCCCACAAGTGTGATGTGTCTACAGCACTTGGTTTCTTGAATTTTTATATTGGTTTAGGTTATCGTTATACTTTTTTGTATAAAACATTTTGTGGAGTCTTTTTTTTTTTTTTTTTTTCTTTTTTTTTTCTTCTTAAAATTATATGGTGAGGAGTCTCTATTAAGCTTATTTGCGGTTCGGCAGGCGCTAAAGGGTTGTAAAAAAGGTTGTGTTGTGCCTGATCGCCGCAGGCCTATATCCGTGAATTTATTAGAAAAGTTATGGTTTATGTTGCATGAAGTTTGTTTTAATAATTTTGAGTTATGTTTATTTCGTGCAGCTTTTGTGATTTGTTTCTTCGCAGCACTCAGGATTAGCGAGTTTTTGTCCCATAGTCGGTGCAACACCTCGGGTTTATATAGGAAGGATGTTAATGTATCTGACTCTTGTGCTGTGTTATTTATTAGTAGGTCAAAAATGGACCAACTTGGTAAAGGGTGTTCTGTGAAGTTGCGCCCTTTACGGGGTTCATGTATATGCCCCGTCACTAATTTATGTCAATGGCTTACTGTACGGGGGGATACCCCGGGTTTGTTGTTTTTACATGAAGACGGTTCTCCTGCCACTAAGTTTCAATTTAATGCAATATTAAAAAAATGTATGGTTAAATTACAGCTAGATAGCTCCAGCTTTTCATCACACTCTTTTCGGATCGGGGCTGCAACCGAGGCAGCAAGAGCTGGCCTCAAAGGAAAAAGAATTGGTAGATGGGCGTCAAACCGCTATCAGTTGTATATACGCCCTAATTTATTATAATTTTAATTTATTCTGTTTCTCTCCAATTCTAGGCCCAATGGTGATTTGGCTTGTAGGTCACTCGTTTATACACTGGGCGCAGAGGAGAGCGGCTTGTAGACGTTACACAGAGAACTTATCTTTTCAGTATGAACTGATAAATGTTTTTTGGTACGGTATAAGGGATCTAAAATTTTCTAATTTGGTTGGCACCCTAAAAAGTATGCTGTTGACTCTCCCGTATCCTGATCTCATAATTTTACACATCGGAGGGAATGACCTAGGTAAAATAAAAACATTGGACTTGTTATCTAATTTCCGCAGAGATTTTGCGCTAATCAAGAACCTTTTTCCTTATTCAGCACTGATATTATTTTTTTTTTTTTTTCTGAAATTGTACCGAGACTGGTTTGGAATGGCCAGCTTGCCTTTTTGGAAAAAAATAAGGAAACGTTTCAATCGTGACATGGCAACATTTTTTGTTGGTTTGGGCGACTTCTCGTATCGCCATAGTGATTTGGAAGGTTTCACGGCTGGCCTATACAGGTCAGATGGGGTACATCTCTCTGACGTTGGTCTGGACATTTTTAATGTGGGTATTCAGAATATGATAGAAAAATGGCTGCGGTGTTTGGGGGGGGCCTCGTGTTGTTAATACTCGGCCGTTTGGGGAAAAGAATCGCCCAACTATGTTGGGTGGATTGTGGTTTTATAAGTGGTTAATTTGTATTTTATGGTGGTATTTATGAAATTATATGGTTTATTTATTTCCAATAATATGGTGATTTTAATTTATCAAGTTACCAATAATAAAACACCACGGCCATTTTAATCCAAATGTCATGTGTCTGAGTATTTATTTCTTTATTAATGGTAAGTTAATTGGTTATAGTGGGCTTTATGCTACCATGTTTCTGCAAATGTATTTTTTTGCAATCAGAGATTTCAGGAGAACACGGCTAATAATTGTGGAACACTTTAACACTTTCTATCCAGTATGGCCAGACCATAATGGCGGCTCTCATTGCTTATTTTCTATGCTATCCTTCACTCATTCTCTAAAGGCCAACATATCAGACCCTTTCCAATGCCGTTCCCCAGCACACTGTTATCTCCTGTGAATGAGGAGGGGGATTTCAGATGAAATCATGTTTTTGAGTGGAAAATAATTTTGTTTTGATGACATCATGGTCAGGGTGCGTCTGGGAAAGTTACAAGTGTGCTTTGGTCATCTAATTTTAGAGCCACCTTTCAGTTCCTGTAGACTGAAGTGAGACAATGGCTGGACCGCTCCCCGGGGAGGTGGTGTTGTGGTGCCGGTCAGCACACACCATGCAGGCCGGAGGACATGCTGGCTTTCCATATAGTTTCCTCCCAGCTGTGAACAAGGCCAGACACTGAACTACACACAAAGCGCTGAGCTGCAGATACCGGCAATCAAAGATGTTTAGGTACCGAGCTCCAATGTATAGTCTGCATTTCAAGAAGCCAAAAGCGGAAGTCACTAATTTTGTTAGTCATGCACACCCTGTATGCTGAGAACAGCAGGAGAAAGCATCAGCATTTATCTTAAAATGATATTTGATGCAGGAGTCACTGGTCATATTCTACTAGCCTTAAAGGGAACCTGTCACCACTTTGATAGATATATAGATATATAATAATTTTTTTTTTTTTTTTTTTAAACTGTAATGGGCAGAATGCTGAAAAAAGCCATACCTACTGTATGTCTCCTATCAAATGTCTTTATTGTGGAAAAATCCTCTTTTTTATCACTTTTTATATAAAATGAGCTCTTCCAGGCTATGGGGCGGATGCTGCCTGGAAGATAACTCCACCTCCAGAGATAATTTTAAATTAAAGGGGTGTTACCAGTGTGAGACAAGTGACTGGCACACAACAGGAGAAATGAAATTTGTCTTCTTTCAAATACATTTTTTTTTTTTTTTTTTTTTTTCTTTTTTTTTCCCGCTCCCTGCTTCATTCAAACCCTGTCTGCCTGCAAGCTGGAGGCTGAAGCGGAGAGGAACCTGCAGACATGTTAGCTATAACCACCCACAGCTCTGCAGTGAGAGCAGAGAGCGGCCATCACACATCACACTGGTAACACCCCTTCTATTTAAAATACTTTCTGGAAGTGGAGTTATCTTCCAGGCAGCATCCGCCCCATAGCCTGGAAGAGCTCATTTACATAAAATGATAAAAGATGATTTATCCAAAATAAGGCTTCAGATATGAGACATAAAGGTATGGCTTTTTTTTTTTTTTAACCATTCTATAACCTGTATGCCCATATTAACAGTTTAAAAAGGTCAAAGTGGTGACAGATTTACATTAAAGGGTTATTCCCATCTCCAGGATCCTATCCCAACATTTAGTAGGTGTAAGAATATTAATATTCGTGAATACCTCCAATTAGATATGTAGTATAGTTCTTCTGATATAGCCATGTCTCTTACCTCATGTGCAGGTCAGTGCAGCTTAGGTATCTATGGTTACAGCTATTGCTATAGTGACAGTTAGTTGCTCGTGGTCGTAACCATGGATACAATGCCCTGCAAATAAGGTAAGAGACATGGTTATCTCAGGAGAACTATACTACATTTCTAATTGGAGGTATTTGCTAATATTTATTATTATTATTATTATTATTATTATTATTATTATACCTACTACATATTGGGATAGGATCTGGGAGATGGGAATAACCCTTTTAAGGCCTCATCCAGTTTCATCATATGGAAAAATAAATTGCACAGCTTCTTCTATCCGTTATGCGCAAGCGCTCGCTGGCCTGATGCCCGGACGTCCCCTCCTTCCCATCTATTTCCTGCTGCTGAGCAGGATGGGAAAGAGGTGACGTCGGGTCATCTGGCCAGCGAGCGCTTGCGCATAACGCTGGAGTCATAGGGGAAAGTGCGGTCATGAGGTTATGGGCGGCACTTACTGATGACACACACAGCGCCGCCCATAACCTCGTGCCCGCGCAAAGCGTCACACGTGCACGCAGTGCACGGCACTGCTACAGTGGAACAGCGCATGCGCGGGACCACAGGCACCCAGGGGCGGCGTCCTGATCTTTGAAATTCAGCGTTCGGGGGCGGCGTAAATCTGCAGGAGGACAGCAACGGACCCCAGGCAGCCCGCCCCCATGGACGATTTTAGAAATTTGCATACGAAAAGGTACCAGTTTACAAAGTATTTATTTTGGAATAAAAGGGGCCAAAAAAACTATAGGAAGCTTCCTAGAATGCAGCCCAGGAGCTGCAGAGGGGGGAACTTTTAGCTTTATAGCTAAATTTCTGATGACAGGTTCCCTTTAAGAAAGTATCATCAAATGATTTTTAACTCCTCATGATTGGGGGGAACCCGAATGGTATTCAAGAGTAGTTTATAGGAATGTGTTTTCTTTTTTAAAAGACTTATTTCTTGGGTGGTTCTGTGCCCTGTTGTGGATAATCTGTCCATTCATGTTCTCAGCCCTGCATGTAATGAATAATGATTGCATTTCCTTAAACCTCCAGAAATAGTACCGTACATTACATGAGCGCTGTGGAACGATGGTCCTAGTGTAGATCAGCTGTCCGATCAGTCAGATTTTACTGGCACGGCCTGGGGTATACGGCCAAATAACGCCACCTGTGAATGCATCATCACCAGCTTGTCAGCATGTTGGTATCTTGTACCCAGCAGCTTATAGGATAAGTCTTCTACCTTTTTTACTGACGACAGTTATTTAATACCCTGTTTAGGCTCAGTTCCCACGATGAGTATTTCATGAGGTTGTGTTTTTTGTTTTTTTTTTTTTTACATTACAGATTTTCTGCAACTATCAGCTAAACTAGTTTACTTTTTTTTTTTTTTTTTTTCTTTGTGTTTGACTTTGTTTTTTTTTTTTTGCTAATATTTTTGACCTGTCCTATTTAAAAAAAAAACAAACCCCAAACACTGCTTGTTTTTGTACTTTCTTGTGTTTGTCTTCCACAAATCTCCATTCATACATGCTTGTGTGCATAAGGCTGGATTCACAGGTCCAGTAGTCATCCGTTAGGAATGGATCCGTGGTTAAAAAAAAAAAACCCCTGTAACCGTGATATTTTGTCAATTTTGAAAATACTGATTTTTTTTCTATTTTTTTTTTTTTTTTTTTTTTTTTTTTTTTATGGGAATCTATGGAAAACTGATCCATTAATGGATTGCTATTTATCTTACGTTTGAAATGTATCCAGTAAGCAAAAAATGGACCAGTAAGCAAAAAATGGATCGGTTACAAACTCAAGAAAAAAGGATGGGTAAATGGCAATCAGTTAACGGATCCGCTTTCTATAGACTCCAATGTTTAAAGTAAAAACCACTATGGAAATGCACTAAAAATGCACATACAGATCAGTTTACGCTGCGCAAATAAAAACAGTGGGTGGGAAATTTCTATAACTCTCATTCACTTTACTGAAGCTGCAAGATGCTGCAATTTTTGTGTAGCGACACTGCAGTGTAAAAACTCATAAAGGGAACCTAACTGCTAAAACGGTACATGCTGCCTTGTCCATACACTGACTGTATGATCTAGGTCAGGTATGTTTTGACTCTGATACACTGCAGCATTTCAGCAAAAAAAAACCTTTAAATGGAATCTGTCAACCGTGGTGGTTTTTTTTTTTTTTGTTTTTTTTTTTGGTATGCAATCTGAATACAGCATGCTGTAAGGGATACTTTGCACACTACGACATCGCAGCTGCGATGTCGGTGGGGTCAAATTAAGTGACGCACTTCCGGCATCGCATGCGACATCGTAGTGTGTAAAGGCTCGATGATACGATTACCGAGCGCAAAAGCGTCGTAATCGTATCATCGCTGCAGCGTCGGCGTAATCCATAATTACGCTGACGCGACAGTCCGATGTTGTTCCTCGCTCCTGCGGCAGCACACATCCCACTCATCTCCGCCCCTCCGCTCCGATTGGCCGCCTGGCGTGTGACGTTGCTATGACGCCGCACGACCCGCCCCCTTAACAAGGAGGTGGGTCGCCGGCCAGAGCGACGGTCGCAGGACAGGTGAGTCCATGTGAAGCTGCCGTAGTGATAATGTTCGCTACGGCAGCTATCATAAGGATATCGCTGCTGCGACGGGGGCGGGTACTATCGCGCTCGGCATCGCAGCATCGGCCTGCGATGTCGCAGCGTGCAAAGTACCCCTAAGGGTTAGCACAGAGCTTTCAGCCACATGTCTCTTATCACAAAGTGTGTTTTTATTTACGTGCAATGTTAGTTTAAGCTTCACTTTATCATTAGTGGTCTGAGGAGCACTGAGCTGTAGTCCACTTGCGCCCCCCCCCTGTGGTTAGCAGCTTCTGTCTATAGAAATGTACACTGAAAGCCTGGTGGGGGTGGGGGCACCTTATTAAAGTCTGCTACTTTTGGTAAACTAAAATCTTTGTGTCAGAACATCTGCATCCAGTTAACTAAGTGATAGATCATTAGATTCAGAATCTTTTTGCCTAGATTATGCTACTCTCAGATGAGGTAACAAAAAAACTTGACGACAGATTCCCTTTAGGCTATGTGTCCACGGTAGAATGTTGCTGCGGATTTTTCTGCATGAAAATCTGCGACTTTCCCGGCAAATCCGCACCTTTTCAAAGGTGCGGATTTGCCGCGGATTTTGGTGCAGATTTTTTTTTTTTTCCCCAATTCTGAAGCCAAAATCCGGATCAAAATCCGCAACAATAATTGACATGTTGCACGTTTTTCCGGATCAAAATCCGCGGCAAATCCGCCGCGGAAAAATCCGCAGCATGGGCACAGCATTTCCAAAATGCCATAGAAATGGCTGGGAAGTGCCGCTGCTGCAGATTTTCGGAAAATCCGCGGCTTTTCCGCGAGAAATCCGCTGCAAAATCCGCATTTTCCGCAGCATGGGCACATAGCCTAAGTGCCACTGGGGACTAAGCCACACGGGAGACTAGTCAGAGCAGTGGATCCTCTGCTGCTTCCGCCTGCTGCCCTGGATTGACAAGTCTCTGCCAACATGCCCGTATAGAAAGACATTTGTCACTCTAGGCTGGTGGGCAGGAAGAAGCCGCAAGCTACCCGCCTGGCAGACTAGTCTCTGGTTGGAATAGTTTGTGATGTATGGGGACAGTGTGGCTCTTTTACTTAGTCCCTATGGAGTATAATATTTTTTGCTGTTATTTACCCAACTCTATAAAAATGTTTGGCCAATCTAGGACACAAATCGTTGCACACCAGGCTTGATTGTATGTTATCGCAATACTCCATGTGCGGGAAATGGGAGTAAAGATACGGTATGGTGCTTCATCCAATGTAAGCACAACTAGAGAGCTTTTTACCGGAAGATTCCTGTACTGACAACTTTCTTAAAGGGGTTCTCCGGGGAGATAAAAAAATAAAATGTACTGTCCCTGTACTTATACACTATGAAGCTGAGCTGGCCACAGTTTTAGTATATTTATCACTTGTAAATCAATAAATTCATAGCTGCTCGTCACCCCTCACGTGCGGGACATTACGTCTCAGAGCAGTGTAAAGCTCCATGCTGCAGCAGACAACAGGGGGCGTGGCCAGTAGGAAGAGCATTGAGTCAGTGGCCACGCCCCCTGTTGTCTGCTGCAGCATGGAGCTTTACACTGCTCTGAGACGTAATGTCCCGTACGTGAGGGGTGAGGAGCAGCTACGAATTTATTGATTTACAAGTGATCTAAAGATACTAGAACTGCAGTGGCCAGATCAGCTTCATAGTGAGAAGGCAGGGACTCTATAAAAAAAAAAAAAAAAAAATTGAATCTTCTCGGAGCACCCTTTTTAAGTTTTCATTTAACATTTTCTATAATTTTGCTTCTGTGCTAACATATATATGATTTTAAGAATGACAGCACCTTGGATACACATCCAGCCTATATTACTGGGACGCCCCTGTGTGTATGTAATGAACGTTCACCAGATGATGACCAGTTATTCAGTGGTTCAGCTTATGTGAATGGCTGCTACTTTAGGCTATGTGCACAAGTTGCGTTTTTTTCATTTCATGTTTGTTTTTTTTTTTTTCTTCTTGCAGATTTTGTTGCTGAAAAAAGAAGCAGCACGTCAACTGTTTCTGCGTTTATTTCCTGCGTTTCTATAATCTCCTGCAATGCTTTATCACTACACGGGATTATAGCGCAGAACTTTGCCTCATGCACCATGCATACAGCATGGTGTACGAGGTTCTCCGCAGCTCGTCATGATGAGGACCCAGGGTTACCATGGCAGCAATTGGGTCCCTGTGATCCCATTATAGGGACCCAATAGCCAGGAAGAGGTAGGCGGACCTCTCCCTGCCCCTGAATGCTGCAATCGCATTGCTCGCAGCATTCAGGGGCTTAAACTAACGGGAGCGGCGCGGACAACGCTCCTGGCAGTGACAGCTGAGTCCTGGCTGTAAGATCAGCCAGAGACCCGGTGACGATCACGGGGTTACAGCGCCTAAGCCCCCACAATCTCCAGAACTAAAAAAAAAAGTTCTGCATTCTGAAATGCACATGCAGTGACTTTACACTGCGGTGCTGAAAGCACTCACGTGCGCACGTAGCCTGAGTACTATTTGTGGCAACAGATCAGCAATGCTGCCAGTTGTGCCACAAGAATGTCACATCATGACTTCAGCCCCGTGAGAGGGACGTAAGTGGTGTCTGTGGCGTGTCGGCAGTTTCTGTGGCGTGTCGGCAGTTTCTGTGGCGTGTCGGCAGTTTCTGTGGCGTGTCGGCAGTTTCTGTGGCGTGTCGGCAGTTTCTGTGGCGTGTCGGCAGTTTCTGTGGCGTGTCGGCAGTTTCTGTGGCGTGTCGGCAGTGTCTGTGGCGTGTCGGCAGTGTCTGTGGCGTGTCGGCAGTGTCTGTGGCGTGTCGGCAGTGTCTGTGGCGTGTCGGCAGTGTCTGTGGCGTGTCGGCAGTGTCTGTGGCGTGTCGGCAGTGGCTGTGGCGTGTCGGCAGTGGCTGTGGCGTGTCGGCAGTGGCTGTGGCGTGTCGGCAGTGGCTGTGGCGTGTCGGCAGTGTCTGTGGCGTGTCGGCAGTGGCTGTGGCGTGTCGGCAGTGGCTGTGGGGGGGGGGGGGCAGTGGCTGCGGATGACATTCCTGTCCTGCTGCACATTTCACATGCCTCTATACTGGTGGCATTCAGTAAATTGTAGGAACGGGTAACCTTCTGTGCTCGCATAAATTAGCAAACCATAATTAAAGTATAAAAAAATAAAACAAACTGCATTAAATCTACAGGCTTTTTTTATAATTTTTTTTTTTTTGTCTTAATTAGGTGCAGACAAAACATAGTGAAAATGTGGATTGCATTTCACCCGGTCTTTCATACAGAACATCACTATTTTATTTTTTTTTTTAAACTGTATTTTTTTTTTTATTTTAAAATTTATATAACAATTACAAATGACAACAGACATGCTAGTAATTATGGCATAGCATATAAAAGCTGAAATAATTCCAATAGAGATATGTGAGGAACTACGAGGATCCTCCAGGAACCCAAAAGTTACACACAAAAACCCCCTAAAAATTAACAAACAAGAAATACCAACCCAGTAAAATACAGAACCAAACAATTGACTTAGGCTATGTGCGCACGTTGCGTAAAAACATGCAGTTACGCTGCGCTTTGCAGCGCAGCGTAACTGCATGCGTCCTGCGGCCCCTGCACAGTCTATGGAGATTGTGCAGGGGCCGTGCGCACGTGGCGTCTAAGAGCGCAGCGCTTCGGCTACTGCCGAAGCGCTGCGCAAAAAGAAGTGACATGTCACTTCTTTCCTGCGCTTTGCCGGCAGCTCCTGCTCTGTCTATGGCAGGAGCTGCAGGCAGAGCGCATGGAATCGGCGCTCACTACGGACATTTCTGCAGCGATCTAAAGCGCACATGTGCTCTTCAGATCGCTGCAGAAATATCTGCAGGGCTTGTACGCAACGTGGTAACGCAAGGCTGGTTTCACACTACGTTTATTTAACATCCGTCCATAACGTTTTTTTGCTGCAAAAGCGGATCCTGCTTTTACAGCAAAAAACGCATGCAAACGCATGTCTTATTTTGCAGGATCCTGTCACTGGATGTTTAGGGGCGGGCATTGGAGTCATGTGATCGGGAGTGAGGGGAACTAAACGTGCCAGACAGGGAGCCGACATCTGACAGCTGCGAGGCTGTAACCAAGGTAAACATCGGGTATTTACTTTGGTTACAAGCGTCTGCAGCTGCTAGGAGCCGGGCTCCCTGCACACGTTACCAACGTAAACATCGGGTAACTAAGATAAGTGGTTACCCGATATTTACCTTGGTTACGAGTGTCCGCAGCTCTCAGGTGGGGGAGAGGGAGGGGGAGAGACAGAGAGAGAGGGAGGAGAGAGAGGGGGAGAGAGACAGAGAGGTAGGAGAGAGAGAGACTGATCACGGAGGCTGGTTCTGGGCATGCTCAGTAGAGCAAGCAGGATCCTGCCTATCAGCATGCCAGCGTTCACATGCGATTGCGTGCTGTTTAGTCAGGATCCAGCAATTTGCAGTATTTGGACGCAGCTCAAAAACGCTACAAGTAGCGTTTTTGAAAGATGTTAAACTGCAAGTCGCTGGATCCTCACTATAACGCACGCAAACGCAGGTGAACGCATGTTAACGCGAGTCCATTGCAAATGCATTGAAATGAAAACGCATTTGCACTGGATCCGTTTCTGCGTTAAAAAAACGTTCAGGACGGATGTTAAATAAACGTAATGTGAAACCAGCCTAACACAAAACAAAGACACTCAGAAGGGGAAAGGATAGGAAGGGAATATTGAATAAGACACCCACTGTAATGGGCCCAAAAATATGTAAAACTATGTAAATTAGAGAGCCGCTGACCCCATGGGCGGCGCCTTGCCCTATGAATGTCTGCATACTTTCCATGGTATCACGCCCCTGTGGACGTGATACCATGGAGTCACATGAGCGACGTCCCCGGCGCTCATTCTATCCTGCGCGCGTTTATACTTACTGTTGCGGCAGGGTTCTCTGCAGGGTCCTTCTTGTCAGTTTCAGACGCACACTGCGCATGCGCAGTGCGCGTCTGAAGCTGGCGAGTGAACACCCGGAAAAGAAGCTTGCCGCAATGCGCGCAGATAGAATGAGTGACTGGGATGTCGATCATGTGACTCCATGGTATAATTAGGGCACACATGCGTCTGCTGATAGGTCAGAATGCATATTCTAGGTGACAGGTTCCCTTTAAGGTGCCCAAACTGTCTCGAATAAGTCCACCATCACATTAAGGGGAGCTGACAAGTATTCCATCCTCCGCATATCAGAGATTCTAATAAGCAACTTTTGGTAAGCAAGGGGGGGCAGTCCTCCTTCAATAAAGAGGTGGTCCGCTACAAAGCATAGTGGCCACATTGGTGTAAAGCTTTGGCTTTTTCTAAATACCTTCTGTTGTCCATTCAGCCTGTGAGTGGCGCTATCGCTGTCCGCTCATCCCGTGACCTCTGATGTCCAGTGTATGTCACGTCAACTTCTGGAATTGATAGTTGACCCGGCATCACCGAGGCTGGACCCAGTGTCCGTGAGAGTCTGCACTGTGGGTGGAGTGTCACCGCACGTCACAGCCCAGCATCACTCTTGCTTGCGGTACTCTGCAGTGAAGGAGAAAGCCTATGAGAAACTGGGCTGTAATGATGAAACTTCACCCACAGCTCAGTAACTCAGAGTGGGTCCCGCCTCGGTGATGACGGGTCAACTTCCAATTCCGGATGTTGACGTGACATCACTGGACATCAGAGGTCGCTGCAGCCCGGGTCACGTGATGGGGATGAGCAGATAGCGATAGCGCCGCTCAGAGGCTGAATGGACAACAGAAGGTATTTATAAAATGCCTTCTGTTACAGCTTTACACTGATGTGGCCACTGTGCTTTGTAGTGGACCTCCCCTTTAAGAAATGCAGAAGCAGTATGGGGTATTTATTTATTTTTTTTTTTCCCATCCCCTTAAGAACAATATTAAGGTAATAAATCGGAGGCTTTAAATCCAATGTTACCTCAGTGTATAATAACTTCTGAATCAAAGATTTGAGTCCCAAAACCCAAGATGTATGAGACAGGACCAAGAAATATGGGGTAATGTGCCCACGAAAGAATCACAGCGCCAGCAGACATCTAGGAGCTTAGGGTTAAGCTTATGTATTCTCCCTGTTGTGTGGTACCAGAACATCCGTATCTTGTATTGACTCTCTTAATAGACAGTGCTGATTGATATTTTAGCTGCCCTGCTCTAGTCTGTCAGATCTGAGGTGATGGCTCCCTCCCCAAGAAGGTCTTCCACTTAACCATAAGAATGCCTGGGATAGGAGTCGCCCCCGAGGAATATTTATCAGTTTATAAATGTCTGAGATCAATGTGTCCCTCGTATAGTATATGCGTCACGTCTCCTATCCGATGAGGGCGTTGTAGCACAGAAGCCGGCTGTTGCCACCATACATTTCGGGAAGTCTCTCCAGGAAAGCTCCTGTTCTACGGGTGCTTTGTAGCAGAGACTTTTTATTGGTTTGGTCAGCTGGCTGCAGTTCTCACTGTCATATGAGAGATGCAGAAGATAACGGAAATTAGCTCACATTTTTTAAAGGTTAGGGGTCAAGGGTCAGTCGAGTTGCTTCCAGGGTCCCGCTCCGCTCTGTGTTCTGGTGATGTGTCAAGATGACACATTCGGTTATTGTGCATTCCATTTTTTGAGGTGGTCAAAAATGCTGATATTTTCAAAGGCAAATTGCTTCAGGAAACTTTTTATATGGCATTTTCTGGGTTTTTTCTTTTTTAGGGTGGGTTGATTTTCTTTTCTTAAATCCATTCACTAGTGAATAAAGCTTTTATGTGTCAAAAACTCCTCAAGCATACTAAACACTCAAAAAGACGCAGTATTCTTTGTGACTTTTTTAACCTTTTTTATTCACACCATGAAGCAGCTAGAAGAGGTAACAGAAGTCTAAGGCTATGTGCGCACAGTGTTTTTGTTAGTTTTTGGGCTCAAAACTGCATGACTTTGCTTCCCCAGCAAGTCTGAGTTTTCATTTTTGCTGTCCGCACACAACTTTTTTTTTTAAGCTGCATTTTTGAGCTTAAAAAAATGGACATGTCAACTCTTTTCTGCGTTTTTCTGCGTATTCCCTCCATTAGAAAAACGCAGAGATCAAAAACACACCTAAACGCGCATGCGTTTTTGCCGCGGGTGCGTTTTAAAGCGTTTTTAGCAGCCAAGAACACCGACAAAAAACGCAGTGTGCGCGCACAGCCTAAATATGTAATTTTTACATTGCTGTGCATTGTTACATTTTTTTTTAATGTGCTTTTTCAGGCGCTATCTGCTTGACCAAGATGTTGTGACCATGAAGCCAATGACCTTGAATAGCATTTCAGGAAAAGTGAAAACTCACCCAAAAATAAACAGTTCCTGCAGAGATTTCCACCAAAAAGAAAATTGTTTGTCTCAAAATTCCCTATGTGAACATAACCTTAGGGGTACTTTGCACGCTGCGACATCGCTAGCCGATTGTAGCGATGCCGAGCGCAATAGTCCCCGCCCCCGTCGCAGCAGCGATATCTTGTGATAGCTGCCGTAGCGAACATTATTATTGCTACGGCAGCTTCGCACGCATTTATCTGCCCTGCGACATCGCTCCCACCAGCGACCTGCCTCCTTCCTAAGGGGGCGGGTCGTGTGGCGTCACAGCGAAGTCAGGCGGCCAATAGAAGCGGAGGGGCGGAGATGAGCGGGACGTAAACATCCCGCCAACCTCCTTCATTCCTCATTGCAGGCGGGACGCAGGTAAGGAGATGTTCCTCACTCCTGCGGCTTCATACACAGCGATGTGTGCTGCCGCAGGAACGAGGAACAACATCGTACCTGTCGCTGCAGCGAAATTATGGAAATGACCGACGCTACACAGATCGCCGATTTACGATGCTTTTGCGATCGTTTATCGGTGCTTCTAGGCTTTACACGTTCTGACGTAGTTACCGGTGCCGAATGTGCGTCACTTTCGATTTGACCCCGATATCGCAGTAGCGATGTTGCAACGTGCAAAGTACCCCTTAGACCCCACATGATTCTCCTATATACAGTCCATACACAGACGCTAGATATGTTCCATTTTCTAGATTTGATGCCTGTTGATTGTTCTTGGGGACCGCATGTACTTTAAGGCTATGTGCCCACGCTGCGGAAAATACGCGGATTTTGCCGCTGATTTCTCGCGGAAAAGCCGCGGATTTCCCGAAAATCTGCAGCTCAGGCACTTCCCAGCCATTTCTATGGCATTTTGGAAATGCTGTGCCCACGCTGCGGATTTTTCCGCAGCGGATTTCGTGCGGATTTTGATCCGGAAAAATCTGCAGCATGTCAATTATTGCTGCGGATTTTCATCCGGATTTTGGCTTTAAAATCGGAGAAAAAAAAAATCCGCGGCAAATCCGCACCTTTGAAAAGGTGCGTATTTTGCGGGAAAGCTGCGTATTTTGATGCAGAAAAATCCGCAGCTACATTCTCCCGTGGACACATAGCCTTAGAGTGTGCTCCTTCCTTCAGGTCATTTTGTTTGGTTTTTAATCTCGACCCAATAGTTGTACGGTGAATTGACCAATGGATTTTTTGCTATGTACTTTTGGGTTGCAGTTTTTAATTATGTTTAGTTGAAATGGTGCTATAAACATAGAAGGAATACTAACTGGCCAAGACACAGCCAAGATGGTTTTATTGAGACTTCGTGTAAATCAAGTCAGTGTCCCCGACCCTTTACCAAACTTTGCCGAATGACTTTCTTCTTCTTGGTGCACTTATTGGCTTTCCTAAAAATGAATTCACTTCTGCTCTCTGTACATCAGATATTAATTGTGTTACAGTTCATAGTAGGAAACGGGCAAATAATAAATCATGTATATAAATATATAGGCTAAAATCTCCGAGGACCCAGCCCCTTTTTTTTTTAATTTAATTTTTATTTTTTACAGTGTTCGTGTTTTATTATGGTTCGATGATGGAAAACAAAAGTTCCCTTCTCTTTCGTTAATGGGGCAGTGTTCCCATACTGTAGGGTCAGGCGAGCAGCATTGGTCTCCCACAACCCCGGAGGATTGTTACGCTCTGTTCATGCAGTTGTGGGTCTGTAGTTTACATTGATGTTCTTTAGAAAATAAGCTTGATGAACATTCCCTGGCTTACACGGCGGCTTGATGAATCCGCTTCTCGCACGCAGCAGTAACACTGTGATGTGTAGGATGTAAGCAGAAGCATCTTGCATTGAATAAACTGGTCCCGGATTGTTTTTTTTTACAGCAGACTTATTAAAATAGTTGGCTGCAAATGAGAATCCTTTGGCCCACCAAGTCGTTTCCGTTATCCTACTGTATCTGTTTTTCCTCTGAGTGACTAGAGATTAGCTCCTGCTTGTGAGTGTGGAGAAATGTATAATATCTTCATGTCTGGATCTGTTCTCAGCTATTTCATTATTTCTATATTTCCTCTTAAAATGATAGTCATGTACAATTTTGTTTTTTATTTATTTTTTTCTTCATGGGGCTTTTGCCTTGATCTCGATGAGCATGTTGGGTTACAGCCAGTGTCGTAACTACAGTTTGATGGGCCCTGGTGCAAATTTTGCACCTGCCAACCACCACTTCCAGCATGTTGGTCAGATGTATGGGCCATTGTAGCCTTCTAAAACCTATAAAGACATACATGTTGCAACCCCCCCCTCCTCAATTATTTAGTAATGTACCACATCCTGTACCAATGTCCC
This sequence comes from Anomaloglossus baeobatrachus, assembly GCF_048569485.1. Lineage (NCBI taxonomy): Eukaryota > Metazoa > Chordata > Amphibia > Anura > Aromobatidae > Anomaloglossus > Anomaloglossus baeobatrachus. Next base: position 117,156,204 of record NC_134353.1, read on the forward strand.
CTGTCCTGGTGTAATGTAACTATCGTGGCCCCTTCCAGTAATTATGTCCCCCATCCTGGAAAGATGCCCTCCTCCTGGACCCATCCGGTAATGGTATTCCCGCATCCTGGAATAATGCCACCCTCCTAGATCCATCCAGTATTGGTGTCCATCTTCCAGTAATAATGTCCCAGATCCTGGAATAATACCCCACCTCCTGGACCCATCCGGTAATGGTGTCCCCCATCCTGGAATAATGCCACCCTCCTGGACCTATCCGGTAATGGTGTCCACCTTCTAGTAATAATGTCCCCCATCCTGGAATAATACCCCAACCTACTGTGGACCCAACCGGTAATGATGTTTCCCATCCTGGAATAATTCCACCCTCCTGGACCTATCCGGTAATGGTGTCCTCCTTCCAGTAATAATGTCCTCCATCCTGGAATAATGCTCCACCTCCTGGGCCCATCCGGTAATAGTATACCACATCCTGGAATAATGCCACCTCCCTAGACCCATCCGGTAATGGTCCCCCCCCCCCCCTCCCATCCTGAAATAAGCTGGCAGCTAACTGCTACGCCCCACCTGTGATTGGTACATAGATGTTGGATGCACAAGAAGGATGGTGCCAGTGGTGCTGCTTGTGCATAGCATTTTCACTTTTACAATAGGAGGGGAAATAATACTTGGCTAACAACATATAGATTTTTTTTTAGTCCAAGAACAGGTGGAAAGGTCAAACATAAGTAGTTTCTTTTCTATAGATCAAAGACTTTACATGGTGGCCTGGGGTCTCACCCATTGCTCTTCAGCTCCAGTCTAAATATATGGCAACTATTCCACAAGCGTAGTTTGTTTCAGGGGGTTAAAGGTTAGGGTGAAGTCAAATCACTTGACCCTGTTGCTCAGCAGAACCCTCTTCATTCAGCGTGAATGCCAACAGCTGAGTCGGAGACCTGTAACCGTGATTTAAAAATAATCTAATGTGTTCTGCAAGATTTTGCTATGATTTACAACTTCCAAATGCTAATGTCATTTTATAACTAGTGTCAGGGATGTGTGAGCTATATACGGTATTAAATTATATGTACCACATAATAAAGGGGTTGTCCACTGCTGAGCAACCCCATTTAAATGCCTTAGGTGTGCTTAATACAAGGAGATAAAAAGCATACATGCCTCCCGGATGGGCATCGGTCCTCCGCTCCAAGCGCTATGTCCACCCGGTGATCTTGTGACAGTTGGGCTGCAGCACTCATGTGACAGTCAGTGGTTGTTGTTACTGGGCTGCCACCTTCACTATTTTGTTAGATGGACACAATTATCTAGTAGTGGATATGACCTTTTAATCTTAGTACCATGTGTCCGTTGCGTATGGTGTTAAGCAGATTGCTGCTGAAATTGCACAGGAATTCCAGTGGAAACTTTTGGACTTCTGGTACCTGGCCACACAACCACCTGCTCATGGCCATATCAGAATATCTAAAAGCTCACAAAACTCAATGAAACATTTGGTACAAAATCCAAGGAATGACATCAGTGTAAAGGGAACTGGCACCCCAAAAACAACTTACTACTACTGCCTGAGATTGATAGAAGGAACCAGCCTAATGATGATTGTTTGTATGGGTCAGCCCCAAACAAGGGACTGATTATGCTTGAACATTTCCCAGTAATTTCCAACCTCTGCAACTTGAAGACAATGTTCCCTCTGTTTTGAGTGAACTTGGACTAGCCCATTGGTCGGGCAGGATTGTGCGTCAGCCCGGGGAAGAGAAGAGCGTTTGAGATCAGGTTCAGGTTGCCCAGGTACTTCTCCATCAACCCCTGAAGACATTCTGTTAAACTCAAAGTCCCATGGGGGGGGTAAGAATGCTATCTTCGCCTTGTCTTTCAGGCACCGATACCTGTCAATACCCACTAGCTAGATTCAGGAAGAAATATTTAGCCTTCCCTAGGACTGTCAGGGACTCCTCGATGTGAGGCAGAGGGTATGAGTCTTGCACGGTGCACGCAATGTGACGCCCCTGACCTAATCATGGTGTCACAGTGGACTGCACTCCTTTCTCTTATGGTGCAGAACTCACCCTCCATGGTTCTGGGATCCTAAATATTGGTATTGCTTCCATCAGCATTCAAATCCTCGCCACACCTCACACCACACCCTGTCAGGCACACCAGTGAATGGTCTAGCTGAAAAGTGCCAGCCGCCTAGGGGTGAGGCATACTGGTGGGAGGAACATAGAACAGAGTAGCCCTTCAGAGAGTGAGGAGTTGGAGCTCCCTGGGAAACTTTGGTCAGGTCGCAGACGGTGGTCTGGGACCGGAGGAGTCTGAGACCCGGTTGCAGGTTATTGGAGAAGGGTGCCCAGACTTAGTTTTGGAGAAAGGTAGGCACCGGAAGATCTAGAAATCGGACTGGTACCGAGCACGGCAGGGTACTGGACCCTAGATTAGGTAGTAGCTTCACACAACCTAATAATTTATCTGTGGAGGATAGTCTATTTATGAACTTTCCCTAAGAGCTCACAGATCGAAGGCACAAACACAACGAGGGGGGATGGGGATTTACAGCTTATGCGGCCCACTGAAATCCCAAGTGTCAGCGATCAAGAGCACAGCTCCTCTATGTAACTGTAGAGAGCGGGACCCCGACAGCTTCAGGCCGAGCAGTCACTCAAACGTCTAAACACTAGTGCATGGAGGCAGGCTCCAGACCGCCAGCAATACCAACGGGGATGGGTTCTGGACGAGCTCCCCAGAGAGGCAGTGGCACCCAGAGACTTGGTTTACTCCTGTGTCAGAGTCTGCTTTATGGTTGCACCAACATCCACACGGTCCGAGTGAGTACGCTGCCCTCCCCTGAGCATGCCCGCCTGGCCTGCACCACGCTTCCCTACACCTCCCCCATCCAGAGTCTCTGGGTCTCCCCTACCCGTGAAGGGAACGTCATCTGGCTGCCCCACTCCATCTCCCCCGGGTACTCCCATTGGCAGCGGCCGGACTCCCCTTACCGTGAATCACGGATGGCGTCACAAACACTAATCCCCTGTAAATGACATCCTTTCGTTTTCGAGTGGCCGCAAGCCCCCGGGTCCGAAGACCCTCAAGCCACAGCAACCTCGAATCCGAGCAGTCCGACTGCTGCAGGGGCAGTACACATTAAACTACTGGTACTCCACACACAATCGAATGGCTCCTTCCTTCCTTCCTTCTTGACAAGTACCACTGGAGCTGCTCATGGACTCTGGCTACTCTGCACCACTCCCGAGTCGATCATCTATTTCCACATCTTCAACTCCTGATACAGCTTGGGAGGTATCTGTTGATATCTTTATCTGGTCATAGACGTGTCCCATGTTGTTATCTCATCGATGACATCTGTGCTACCAAAATCTGTGTGATGGGCAAAGTTGGCCTGATTCTCCCATAGCATTGTTTCAACTGCTTGCATATGATCTGGACTGAGAGCCTTAACATCCACCCCTATTTGGACCAAGATGGCTCCTCTGTTACATTCTGGGTTCAGGACCTCTTCAGTTTCAGCAGTAACTGCCAGGGTCCAGATGTCCTCACCTACAGGTACTAGGGTCACTTGTTTACGACTCAGCACTGTGTCCGATGTAGCTACGCACGAGCTTGCTCCGCTCCTGGTGTTAAGTACACTTCTCTATCTTCCACATTTACAGATCTAATGGGTACTCGTGCATTATGGACCACTGCCAATGTATGAGCTACCAGGGCATTCTACCTCTCCTAAGCCCACCGGTTTTATGATCACTTCCATACGTTCAAGGTTATGGAAGGTTTGCACAAGCAGTGCCAGGATGGTCTCCGGACAAGGAGGGAGGCTGATAGTAACCCTTTCGCCACTCTGATAACTTCCACAGAATGGTGTACTTGAACACTCTTCTGTGTCCCAGAGATGCGGATCTTCTATTAGAATGTTTTCTGGGTGGGTTTGTGTGTCGTGGCCTGTTTTCCAGTAGCCAGTTTCATATTTAGTAAGCATGATCTGGTCCAGTTCTCGCAGGATATTCATTCCGATGCTCACCAGGACATCTTCCTTTAATGTCTCTGGGGGGCCAGCAGGATACCTTTTCTTCCTATATGATTTCTATATAGCCGCACATTCATCCATACGACCCCAGTGATGGGAAGCTGTTGCTGATTAGCTGCTGTTACTCGGATCAACATCTCTCTGGATTGGCCAGTGCTTGGAAGTAATAATTGAAGTATGAGTCTGGCATTGTAGTCACCTGTGACCCGGTATCCACTAAGCAGTCAACTGGGACCCCTACAAGTTTGGCTTGCAGGATGGGACATCTTGCCACCAGGTTTTTTGGAGGTATGCTGGGTGGATTGCCTCTTCATGCCCCTCTTTTGTGGAGGCTGCGTGTTTAACAGCGGGTTTGCGCTTCCCGGCGGATGACATTGACATCCTCTAGCGAAGTGTCCTTTATTTCCACATTGCCAACACAGTGCCTCTTGACAGCTAAAGTAACTGCGGTCAGTGCGCATGGAACGAAAGTTGTCGGACAATGCCAAACAACTGTGCTCAGATAACTGTGGTGGTCGGGAAGATGGAACAGAGGTTGCCGGGCAATGTCTTCTGCACTCAGATGATGGAGAATGTGGTGGCCGGGGGTGGTGTCAGGGTAGGTAACAGAATGGGGACTGGAGCATTTAGCTCGAGTATCGGCAGTATTTGATCAGGCACCGAGCTTGCCCGAACACCTCAATGCTCAATCAAGTCCTGAGCAGTGCCAAGCATGCTCGCTCATCACAACTAGCGATACATATAGTGGTACCCAATGATAAGCTTTTGGGAAAGGGTATATATTTTGGTTCTTGCTTGGTAAACCTTTATCTAGTCTAATAGGACTTTTAATTTACTAGATGACATGCATAATACTGGTGACCTCTATAAAACAGATGGGGCCTTGTACTGCCTCTGGGCTCATGCACTTTTGCTACCTCTGACTTTCCTAAAACTTTACCCGTGGAAGCTTTATTAGACATGCTCTGTTTCCATGTTCCACACCGTATGTAGTGATATGGTCTCTCTTGTCTTACACATTGGTGGAGCTTGTTGGACCCAGTTACATCTTTTACCACTCACGTGCATCTTTTACCACTCACGTGCATTTGAAGGAACCTGTTCCCGTCACTTTATTCCCTGTCATTTTACATTAGGAGTGTTTTTAATGTAATTGCAGTGGATATGACAGGTAAGGTTTAAGCTTTGACGTTCTGTCCTTAATCCCAACACTTAAAGATTAGTCAGTGAAAAAAAAAAAAACCAGTCGTTGCCGTCGCTGTTCGTGTGGCCTCCAGGTACAAGACTGAGGTCAACTACAGAGTTTGGACAGAAAATGGCTTCAGGTAAGTATCTGTTTTAGTTGGTCTACTTTTTCCAAAAACTGTGCCCTTCCAGTCCACAGGCTGGGTCTGAGGTGCAGTACCAGACACCGCTCATGGATAAGAGGGGTGCCGTTTTTGAGGAAAAGGACACAATCCTTTTTGATTATTACTCAGCTTACAAAGGAACCGTGAAAACAAAACTGTACCCGCTAACAAAATCTTGCTGCCCCATATGCCTGCATAGTCTTCCCGTCTTATAATTATTTCTATTCTATGGTAGTTTGTGGCATTTACTTGATTTGCGCCATCGTCTGTGCAATACAGCTCACCTTACAATAACAGAATACGTCTGCCATAGTGTCATGTGAGGTTTGGCATGTAACCACAGGCACAGGGTCTACCACAGGCACTGTTTACTATAATGTTGAGAGTTATGAGCCCGGGCCACTGCTCTGTGCTGGGTTGTTAGACGTGCTCTGGCTTTACTCACGACATTGCAGACAGTTCTGCTTTGTGTCACAGAAGGCATGTCTATTGTAAATGGACTTTCGGTAGAAAACATGACCTACTTTTGTCTGTGACATCAAAGAATCCTGAAGTAGCAGGCAATGGCTTTAAAAAAAGGGAAGTCCATAGAGAGGAGACCACTAAACCATTCTATATTCACATGGTGTTGGTTGAGGTATTTGGAAGTCAAAATCCTCCCAAAAAACTGCTTGAAAAAGTGTTCCTATTTATTTCTATGGGAAATCCACTTTTACTGTTCTTTTTAGCCTTTTTTTTTTTTCCCTGAAGAGGTTATGTTGACACCAAGTGGGAGAAAAAGAATGGAATGTCATTTCTTTTAAGAAAATCTTAAAGGGGTTGTCTGGTCTAAATTGTGACTGCAGACTTCTGAATCCTCACATTGCGCACAGTGTGCACTGTCAGGATTCTCTGGTGTCAGAGCCAGGAATGTTGGTCACATGGTGCCAGTATGATATGCATACTCGTAGCCAAAATCCGACTAGAGTGCTGTGGACTTGTCCAATACAAGTGTATTGAGGCATCACCCATTATTATATTCTGCCCGGGAGTATGCATATCACAGACTTGCACTACGAGACTGCCATTTCTGGCTCTGACCTTGCATAGTACATGTGATGTGAGGATTCACAAGTCTGCAGTCACATTGAGAAACACATAGTGACAGCAGACTTGTGGATTTGGACTGGAAAACCCCTTTTAATGGAATCTGCGCCAATCTAGGCAATGTCAAATCAAAATGCTGCAAAAATGCAGTAGAAAATAACCTCTTCTGGACTCCAAAAACTCCTGAAGCAACTTTCACTTGTAAATCAGATTTTTTTTTTTTTTTCTCCTCAAAATACTCATTGTGAACATTAGGCTGTAACTTCCGTGCCCACTTTCGTAGACCTTTCTGTATTTCTGTCACAATGTGACTGTTGGATAACAAGGGCTGTCCCTCATACCAGATAGTCTGGAACACGAGACTAACTAAGATAAACTATAGCTGGCATAGGTGGAAGGATTCAGCCAACATAAATAGGAGGAGAGCAGATGGGATTGACTTCCTCACAACATATAATCAAAGGAGACTAACATGCAGACTAGCAGATATTAACTCTTCCTAGCCTGCCTATTAATCAGCACACAGCAGGTCGACTTCAGAGTCTGCCTGCGTTGATCCCAGACACCAGAGAATTTTTCCGGCGGAATGTCGAAATCCGTCATCTTCTGAACAGAACCTGACGCCACTATGGCAGTCGGTGAAGTTAGTGAAAATCTATTTGTGACGATTGGTTGCTGAAATTGGAAGCAGACATTCTGGTGACATGTAGCATACAGCCCTCCCTGATCCGTGGAGATCTAATAGTGTCAGTATGTTTTCCCCAAATGGATGCAACATCTATTGAATGCCATGTTACCCCTTGTGAATTGAGACCAAAATCTCCAAATAACCCCTTCTGGTCAGATATGTTTGTAAATTTACCGTTAGCCTTGTATCTGAACGTTATTGATGCTCCCTCGCATTATTGGCCATCTTCAAGTTGGGATAAATCTGTGGGGCGTTAATAGCGCTATATAAGTGAGTAAAATAATAAATATAATCATACCAGCATCAGAAAGAAAAAAGGCAATTCTATCACTTTGGCCCTGATGACGGATTTGTCAGTCCTAGTGTTTGCCTTGTTTCCTTACAGGCATCTAATGATTTACTCACTGAGAAATGTGCTGGACATGTGGTTTTCAGCTGTAAAACTTGGAACTTTGCTTTTGTGTATGTAAAGTTTGTCCTTCCTTTTTTCACATCTGAGCCGGGTCCTTTTGATGTAAACCATCACTGAAGACCTAACAATCGAAGCTGGAAATGTTTGACATGTAACATGGGCTATTTCTCTACCATATAAAGGCCTTTTAAAAATACATTTGTTTTCAGAAGTATTTTTCCTTTTTTATTTCATTTATGTATTGTGGTAGCATGGATTTGCCATGATTGCTGCTACTAAAGAAGTGAGAGGACAACATAAGGCCGTGTGTTTCGCACAACGTGCTTCATCAGGGCTCATGGTTTCTATAAGATTATTTTTTTTTTTTTACATACGTTATTACGATCTATTAATACATTTTATTATGTTTTATGGTGATAATTGGTTATAGTAATGTTTTTCTTTAGTGGGTTATTTGTTCTCAGTATTTGCATGAGACCCTATACGGGATTTTTCCCTCGACTACATTGGTTTTGTTACAAATACTAAGGTTAAAAAAAACAACTCAACAAATCCTCACCGTGTGCGTATGGGCTAAGTGGTAGGAAAATATAAAGTCCTGGTTGTATGTAGAGGATCTGATTTATCTGATTGCAGGAACTTACATGCTGCTCGGAGTAAAATAACATTAGCTGGTGCTACCGTTGGTGTCTCCAAAGCCTCCAGGGACAGGTGTAGTATGCTGACAGAAGATTTAGGCATGACATTTGTTTGGGTTTTAGGAGGAAAGTGCGGTGTTAGGTTCCAAGCGTGTTCTTTATTTGCTTTATTTAAAGTGAACTTGATAGTTAAGTTGTTGCCTGAAGTTCACGTGATTTTAGTGTTTTGCAATATGTTTCATTACCGGAATCAAGAGCCTCCAGTGTCACAATCGATGTAAGGCTACTTTCACACTTGCGTTGGATGGCTTCCGTTGCTATCCGCAGCCATGAGGAATTACGGTAACCGTTGCAGGAAACCGTTATATTTCTCATAGACTTCTATTAGCTACGGATAGCAACGGATGGTCATGCGTTGCATCCGCTGCACGACGCAGCGTTGTTATTTTGACGCTGCGTCGGGCGGAGAGAACGCTGCTCGTAGCGTTTTTTTGAGCAGCGCAATCCGTAGGATATCGCTGCGCATGCTCTCTCTGGCTCCCTGCACACGTAACCAGGGTAAACATCGGGATACTAAGCAATGCGATATGCCTAGTTTCCCGATATTTTACCCTGGCTACGTGTGCAGGGAGCCCGACACTTTCCCGCTCGGCTTCGCCCCCTCCCGCACGCCACTCCACGTGTACGTACACACGCACACACACACCTGTCCCTAGCCTTGCATTCGTCGCTGCGCTGACTTCCTCAGCGCCATGGCCCCGCTCGGCTCCACCCACCCCGCACTCCGCCCTCCTCACACATTCTCAGCGGCCAAACGATTAGCTGATCGCTCACAGCAGCCGGTCGCCGGGTGATCAGCTGAAGGTTCACTTAGTCTGCCGCCGGTAAAACAAAGAAGAAAAAAAAAAAAAGATTCCGTTGTTTTGTACGATCCGTTGTGCCTCTAAATGCAATGCATCCGTTGCATCCGTCACACAACACAATGCAACGGATGCCGTTCAACGCAAGTGTGAAAGTTGCCTGAGACTGCCATCCCTGTTTTGTAACATGTAAAATGTGTTCAGGTTATATTCATATAGTTTTATTTTTGTTTTCGTTTTTTGTTTTTTTTTTTTTGTTTTTTTTTACATGGAAATTCCCTGCTGAAAAAATCTGCATTTGAAAAAAAACAAGTGTGCTGGTAGCAAAAACCTGGTGACAGATTTAAAGAGAAATTATCAGAATTTTTTTGTGTTGTATTTTTTTAAATTTTGTACTTATCCGAATCGGTATTTAAAAAGAAAAAATAAACCTTCCAATTTTCACATTGGCCACTTGGGCTTGATTAGACTCTAACTTCCTGTTTTTTGTTCAAGAAACAACATATGTACATAGCCGCAATGTTTCTGATTCTATCTTTTGAATTATAGTGTCTAAAGAGTGTGTGTAAATGGAGGGGAAGCAGTCAGGTGGGACATCGCATTTTGTGAACGGTCCTGTGTTACTGGCTGGTCAGACATTGTAACCCAACCGTGGAGGAGAGAATATCACACAGTCAGATATACCTAGATTCTGCTTTGGCAAAATTACATGAGGTATTAGAGGAAACTGAGCCAGGTCTTAAAGGCATTATAAGAAAATTGTAAATGTGATCCAGTCCTACACTCCACCTGTAGTGCTGGCTGGAATAGCAATGTATACCGGAGGGTCCATGAGCTCATCTATAATGGTTCGGAGAATTGAGGCCTTTCCACCAGTGTAACCCAGAGAAGTCCCTGACCATCTGCATTGCCTGATTCAACCTTCTCTCTTTTTTTTTTTTTTTTTTCCCCTCCAGTTTTTATTTCTTGGCCAGGAGCTGAACTGCAGCAGACATGGGTCCCCATAGATCATATGGACTGAAAATTCTCTTGTTTTACTACAGCAAGTGAACCAGAAATGTGTGTTATTTTGATTTCACTAAACCTAATAATCATCACACTAATGAATGGAAGTCTTCTGTAAAGTTTGGATAAAAAGAAGGCTTCAGTGGTGGCATGTGCACCCCGCTCCCCCCCCCTTTACGCACCAAACACAAAAGTTGCAATGTCCCTACAAGCTATCCTAAAATAGAAAAGGTGGCAATGGTCAAAAGAGAGTAGTCCACTAAAGTCCCATAAATTCAGAGATGTATGAGTGACCGTAATTTTTTTCCCTTCACCACGACAGCGCCACCAGAGATAGGTCCGCCCACCTTAGGACAGGAAACCCACTGAAATAAAAAAAGGGGCGGCTCCTCTCTCTCGCATCAGTTTCGGTTTCCTGTCCCAGGATGGGAGACCCGGAAGAGCTGTGGCGCAGCCACAGTGAAGGCGGCGATTACACTTGTCAGCCACCGTAGATTACACTTTCAGTAGACGGGTGCTACAGGCTGTGGTCCCTCCCTGGAGTTGTTTGTGTCCGGAATCTCTCTGTTGGCGCTGTCGTGGTGAAGGGAAAAATCTTAAATTTCTTACCGGTAATGATTTTTTTCCAGAAGCCACGACAGCGCCACTGCTTCCTACCACTTTCACTCTTTACCCCCTCGGGGCTCTTGGTGTCCACGGTCCGACGGGTATCATTTTTCTTTTGGTGGTGTAAATGACGATTTTGTTGTGATTGTATTATGTTTCTGGTACTCCTCTCTGCTCTGTAACCAAACTGATACGAGAGAGAGGAGCCGCCCCTTTTTATTTCAGTGGGTTTCCTGTCCTAAGGTGGGCAGACCTATCTCTGGTGGCGCTGTCGTGGCTTTTGGAAAAAATCATTACCGATAAGTAATTTTAAGATTTTCATTTTATAAGACGCCCCCCTACTGTGGAGGACAAAAATAGGAATTTTTTATTTTTTTTTAACTGAATTTTTATGGAAAAAATTATTTTTAATGTTTAAAATGAGGGTCAGTCTTATAATCCTAGTGTGTCTTAATCCTAATACTCACCAGGGGGGAGTGGTGGTGGTGGACCAGCTCAGGAAGGTCACAGTAGGGTAGGGTCAGTGATGCTGAGGGCTCAGAGGAGGGGGTATTGCGGCTCAGGAGGGTCGGCGATACTGTAGGCTCGAGGGTGTCACGGTGGGCGCCATTGATCTGGCGGCGGGCTACGAGATGTCCCTGCAGTGGAGCGACTCAGAAGGGTCACAGGACGGGGTGTCTTGGTGGCAGGTGCCATGGATCTGACTTCGGGCTCTGTTGACTCGCCCGCTGTTGACGAGATCGACTTCAAGAAAATGGCCGTAGAGGCAGCATATGCGCAGATAGGACTTCATGGGCATCCTCTTGAAGTCCATTGCATCAATCTTTTCATGCCCCGCCTTCACGGCAATTTTCTTGAAGTCCATCTTGTCAACTGCAGGCGATTTCAATGGAGGCCGCAGTCACATAAGTGCACCTGCTGCCAAGACACCCTGTCCTGTGACCCTCTTGAGCTGCTCCATTGCTCCTCCGAGCCCTCAGTTTTGCTCACCCTGCCTCCTATGACCCCACTCCACCACTGCCGCCCCAGTAAGCCATATCCAGATTGTAAGACACTCCCCCATTTTTTCCCCCCAGTTTTGTTGTTTTATGATCCGGAAAATATTGCATATAATATGCATAGGTAATCTATCTGCATAGGCCTTTTAGTTGGATCCAGCTGTTTAGGTAGTTACCAACTTGATTCACTTACACTGTCCCCAACTGTTTTCACTTGTTTTTTCCCAAGTTTTTTTATCTCTTAGGTCTTCCATATTAGATCAATTGAGACTTGACTACTGGCACCACCACCAATCTGAAGTTTGGAGCTCCTGCTATGGCTGAATGTACCAAGAGCGTGCACACAGCTGGAACCACTCCATACACCCTCTAGTGTTAGTTCTCACCTAAGGCAGCTCAGCTCCTATTGAAATGTATCGGAGCTGAGCTGCAGTACCAAGAACGGCCACTAGACAATGTACATGGCCATGCTGTGCCGCTACATACACTTTGAGGTTGGGGTCACACTAATGTACAGCATCCGATGTGATATGCTAATAATAATCGGCGTGTGCCGAAGATCAGTTACTAGAGGAAAAACTAGAAGACACAAAGCGTGCAAATAGGGTCTTCTCCAGAGTCTGATGGGGGGGAAATCACTGCAGGAGGCTCACCTTAACAAGTTCTGAGAGTCACCACTACTGTATCTGCATAAAATCTCGTAAAGGTGATTTTTGTCCTGAAGAAGGAGAAAGACGTCTCTGAAAAGTGTAGAAAAATAAATCCGCATCAAATATTCCTGGATTGTCTTTAATTTCGGTGGCACGGCAATTTACCCTATCCTTTACTGCTTTTCTTGCGTGTCATTTACTGTGACCCGATTCTCTCGCAGGCGAAAATTGGATCACCGGTGTGGAGAAGAGTTAGAGATTAATTTCTCCATTGCCTTTCTGCGTATATTGGATACTCGAATGGCATCGGTGCAGTCCGATGTTTCTCTCACACCCGTGAGAGACTTGTATGGGCAAAGTCATCAATTATAACCCCTTTTAATAATTTGGTAAGGTGACAGATGGTAACTTCATTCCTACAAGAGAAGACATTATTATGGAATGTTTCTTGTCCGTTGACGGGTTTGATATTTCCTGATGTAATGATCCCATTTTTTGGAAATAAAAGCTTGTCTGATCTCTATAGATCCGATATCCTGCAGTGCTGACGTTTTGCTGGATCTCCTAAGTGAGAAAGTAGCAGGTAGAAGGAGGGCTTGGCCTCAGCCCTGGGAAAATATACACTTTAAATGCTTGCTGCTGAATGGAAAGGCAACCTGAGAGCCATCCTGGTTGCACTGAGAACAAGATGGCTTTGTGTAGATTTTCGCAGATTACAGACACAATGAAAATGGTTACGTTTCCTGAATGTGGTTTCAAATTTGTAACCTCAGAGTTTTGTGTGTGTGGGGCTTTCTCTGCGGCTGTATGGAGGGGTGTCCTACGAGGCTGGCTGGACGTGTAAGGCAATTTGACGTGTATGTACACAAATCCGAGGCTCAACGGAAAACACTTAACTACATTTTCATAAACTCGTTTCTCTTTCGGATCCATTGTGTTTAGTTGGGATTGCAGCAGGAGCTGTAACCTCTAATGAAGTGATAATTCGGGCTATGCTGACAGTTTGTTAAATACGCCACATTGGAAGAGCGATGCTCAGAAATCACATTTTATTTTTCCCACTTGTATTGGAAAGCTGTAGAAAAACTAGTTCATCCATCATTCATCCTACGCGCACTGGTAATTTGCGGAGGTAATGAAGTGTTGACCGTAGGGTAGTGATTCAACAACATTTACCAGTCGGGCTCGTGTGTCGTTCCCCCCCCCCCCCCCCCCCCCCCCATCTTAGGGGGGATATAAGGACATTACAAAATATCCCATCTGCATGTTGTAGAAAAAAAGTGGAGGTCTCGGACATTGAAGACTATGGACAACTCTGACATTGACAAAAAATAGTTGTTCCACATGTTAGTGTAATTGTCTTAAAGGAGTTGTCCGACCGTAATCTTCACTTTTTTTTTTAAAGCTAATCTGTGCTGTATTGTCATCTTAAACACTCGTACATTAATTTTTATTTATTTTGTTTTCTAACTTTTGTTCCTCTTGAATTATCCCTTTTTTTTCCAAAACGTTTTTTATTGATTTTTCAAATTTGTAAAAACATGACAAGTATCATTGCAAAAGAAGAACATTCGTCTGACAAAATGTGACATAGAGGTGGGTGATACCCCAATTTGGAGTTCCATGTTGCTGTTCGATTTAAGATAGTATACAGTAACATTAAACCAAAACATAGGTAATGAAATATAATATAACATATGCAATACAATTCGTTAAATCTCTGTGTCGTCCCTGAATGATTTCAATTTTGCTAGCGTGTCTTGGTATTCCCAACCGTCTCGTCTCCCCCTCCCGCCAGAGCCCCCTCCTAGGTGATTCTCAGTTTACCCAGGCTGTCCTGAATATCGCTCAGGATATACCACTCCGAGTGAACAAAAGGTGCCATCAGGTTAATTATTTCTCCCTGTGTGAATTGGCTTTCAATAAAATGTCTCCATCTCACAAAAAACTTGGCTGTCAACCCATCTTTATCCCTCTCCGCTTCTAGTTTTTCCCACTTCAGAAGGTTGTGTAGTTCGCCCACAACCTCCTTTATGGATGGGCCCTCCCTTTGAATCCAGTGTTTTAAGATGCAACGCTTAGCTATCATGGCTATGTCATGCATTATTGCGTATTTCCTCTTTTCCTGCGTGCTCGGTCCTCCTCCTACTCCTCCCTCAAAGGAGTGGAAAATCCACACCATTAAGTCTAGTTTGCTGAAAATTCCCCATGTTGACTGGGCAAATAGTCTGACTTGGTTCCAGAACCTAGCGATTGTCTCACATTCCCATAGCCCATGCAGCATATCCGTTTTTTCTTTTTGACACTTAGGACACCACCTATCCCTACCTGGTATGTTGAAACCTATAATGGCCCTATGTAGAATTCTGAATTGAGTGTCTCTCCATCTCTCATTGGTAATATGTTTCCGCACTTGTACCCATCCTCTCAGTATATCATCCACCACTTCTTCCCTTCCCAATTGTTTCCCCCACGCTTTTAAAGTCCGACTATCCTCCCGTGAGATAAGCACCCCCCTTAGCGATCGATAAATTTTAGAGACATTTATACTTGTTACATCACATTCCAGTAACTCATCAATCGAACTTCTGTTCAGCTCTCTTCCAACCACACCCAGGTCTCCTATTATTCCATGTTTCAATTGTTCATACTGGATGACATGTGAGCTATTAAGGTTGTACTTATCCAACACTTCCCGACCTGTCATCCACCTCCTGTCCTCCACATTCATAACATCTATCATTCTCCTGACTCCCCTCTCTTTCCATCTAGTAAATAGCTTGTTTTCTCGTCCCAGGGGAAAATTTGGGAATGCCCAGGGGTTCAAGTACTTGGACACTTTCCATGAGAGCCCCAGTTTTTTCCTTACCGACTTCCATGTTAGCATGGTGTCTCGGAATATAATTGAGTTCCTTATGTGCCCTTCAACCCTGGATAGTGGGGAGTGCAGAATGGACGTCAGATCCCACGGTGACGCATATTTAGTTTCCATCGCATGATCTGAGTGCCTACTCGTTCCTCTCACCCAATCAATTACATGCCTCATGATACATACAAGATTATACCCTTGGACATCTGGAAAGTTTAGACCTCCCTCCTCTGCTGACTTCATCAGCGTACGCAGCTTTATTCTGGGTTTCCTTCCCCTCCACAAAAATTCTGTATACGCGGAGTTGAGCTTATTCACATCCTTTAGTTTTAGCAATAGCGGGATTGTCTGGAAGGGATACAGCAGCCTAGGAAAGCTCATCATTTTTATCAGGTGGCATCTTGCCAGTAATGGAAGTGGCAGACCTTTCCATCCCTTTAATTGAACTATAATTTTCCTGATTAGCGGTCCATAATTCAAGTTATAGATTGTTTCCACCGATCTTCCTATATGCACTCCCAGGTATTTAATTGAAGATTGTGCTATAGGAATTCCACATAGACAGCCATCCCTTATTTGTCCCCCCATTGTCCCATGATGCCCCTTTAGGAACATGATCTCGCATTTTTTTTTGTTCAGTTTGAAACCGGAGAATGAGCCAAATTTTTCAATCAAGGCAAGAGTCTGTGGCAAATCCGCACCGGGGTCCCCCATATAAAGTATGATGTCATCAGCAAAAAGCGCTGTCTTTACTTCTGAACCCCTTATCTTGATTCCTTTAAAGCTATTTTGTCCCTGTAGTATTCTTGACAACGGCTCGATTGCCAGGTTGAATAAAAGAGGAGATAATGGGCAGCCCTGTCTTGTTCCCTTCATCAAAGGGAACACGTCTGATAGAAAGCCCGGAGTGTGTACCCTAGCTCCCGAGTTGGCATAAAGGTTTCTAATGTAAAGTCTCATCTTGCCTACAATCCCTATGGCCTCCATTACCCTGTCTAACCACCCCCAATTTACATTATCAAACGCTTTTTCTGCGTCAAGTGTAACTAGGGCAGGTCTAGCCCCTCCCTCAGTGAGACCCAGTCTAACCGCGTCTACCACTAGAATTGTCTTTCGGATATTGGTAACGGCATTTCTCCCCTTGATAAACCCCACCTGGTGATTCGTAATGATCCTAGGTAAGATCTCGGCCAGTCTATTAGCCATGATCTTGGACATAATTTTTAAATCCTGATTTATGAGCGATATAGGTCTATAACTAGAGGGATCATCCAGGTCCTTGGTTCCCTTGGGGAGTAATTTAATATATGCTATGTTGGAATTTTTGGGTATTTCCGCCCCTCCCAGGAAAGCATTAAAGACTGAGGTTAGATCCGGCGAGATCAGATCCTTCAGAGCCTTATAGAATTCACTATTGAAACCGTCAGGTCCCGGTGCCTTGTTGGTGTTAAGCTCCCCAATTGTTCTCGTCACCTCCTCTACTGTGATATCTGCGTTTAAGGCACTCAAATCTTCCTCCGTCAAGCTAGGCATTTGGGCTTGTCTTAGCCACTCTGCCTCATCAGTCATGTCGTTATTCCCTGACCCATATAGTTTTCTATAGTAATCTCCCAACAGTTTATTAATGTCCTTAGGATCCGTAGTCACCTCTCCCCCCTTTGTTTTCAGTTTAGAGATCACTGTCATCTTTCTGCTGCCCCTTGCCAGATTGGCCAACATCCTTCCCGCCTTGTTGCCAAACCTATGTAAGTCAACCTCCTTGTGCGACCAGAATAGTTGTTCCTTTTTTTTGGCCCATTCGTCAAATCCCTCTTTTGCCTCCAACCATCTGCCTTTTGTCATGGGAGATCTATTTGTCACATAATTTGTATATGCTACCCGTACTGCTTCACTATGGAAATTATAATTCTCATTGGTTTTCCGTTTGATCATGGCTGCGTACCCCACCAGACGGCCCCTTAGGACCGCTTTTGCCGTTTCCCAAAATATCACTGGGGACTCTCTATGTTCCTTATTGTCCTCTGCGAATTCTCCCCACCACTCCTGTAGCACCTTATGGAAATTATCTTGCCTGAGAAGGAACGATGGGAATCTCCATATGATATCTGTACCTCTCCTGAATTTCTCTCTAATGCCCAATCTCACCGGACTATGATCAGAGATCACCATATTCTCTATCACACAATCTTGCGTTCCACTCAGTAAGTCTTGCGAGATCCAGAACTGATCAATACGTGACCAGCTATCATGAGGGTGAGAGAAGTGTGTATACTCTCTGTCATGTGGGTGAGTTAGTCTCCAGATGTCTTTCAGTCCTACGTCTTCTAATGTTACATCCCTATTGTCTAAACTCCTGCCCACATTAGCTGTCCCCTCCTCGCCCCTCCTCCTATCTTCAGCTGAGTCTGGGACAGTGTTAAAATCGCCTCCCACTATAATGTTAGCCTCCCCATCTGCTAATATGGTGGCCTTTATGTCATCATGAAATGTGATTTGTTGTGAATTTGGGCCATAGACATTATAAATACTGAGTTTACCCGCTGGACTAACGATTGTTAAGTGCTGCCACCTTCCATGGTCGTCTGCCTCATGTGCCACTACCTCATGACTGAATTGTTTATTTATTAGAATCATAGTGCCCGCTTTTCTACCTTGTGCCGCTGCCCCGTAAACGGTGCCCACCCAATGTTTCTTCATGCGGAAAAAGTCCTCCCCCCCCAAGTGGGTTTCCTGTAATAAGGCAATGTCTGTCTTTAGTCTTTTCAGATGTCTCAATATCATTGCTCGTTTGTTAGGTGATCTCAGCCCTTTAACATTCCACGTAGTTATCTGTATCATGTTAACCTGTGTATTCTGCTTTTACTACTCCCTCCCCTATGGGCCCCTGCATCAAGGAAGACGAGATGTTCGACACTAGAATCACAGTTGGTACCACAAAATCGACACTCCCTTTCCCCACCTTGCAAATATAACAAATACAACAAAAAGCATGTAACTGTAAAACATATTTTCCCTTCCGAGAAATCCACGGCGCTTCCCGCCACGTTGGTGAGCTCCCCTATTCCTAGCCAAAATATGTAGCTCCCTAATCACCCCCCAAAAAATATATGTTCTATCCCCGGACTAACTTGAATAAGCCTTTGAAAATTATGCAAAAATTAGCACAGTATATCAAAACCTCAGCAAGATTCTCCAGTCCTACTTATCTCTGACTCCAGGTAGCCATCAGTCCGCCCAGAACAGGCCCACTTCATTTGAATTTGGATGATGTTCCTGGACAAAGGAGAAAAAGAAAAAAAGAAAAAAAAAAAAGACCAAGGGGAGAGAAGATGGAGAAAGAAAGGAGAAGAACAAAAAAAAAAAAAAAAAAAAAAAAGAGAGGGGGGGGGAAGAGGACCCAGACTTTGGGATGTTTTCCTCTCTTTTCTCCCTTCCCCCTCCTCCTCTCACCTCCCCAACCCTCTCTCCATAATGCATCCTCCTCAACGCCTCTCCCTGTTTGGGAAGAGAGAAAAAAAAAAAAAAAAAAAAAAAACAGGCAAAAAAAGGAAAAACAATGAGCGAGTTCCAGTTCAGGTATCATGGTTTCTCTCCAAGGGTTGGTTCCTGTGTTCCAGGCGAGAATTATGCTGTCGACCCGGGCTTGGCCTCCTTTCCTCCCTGGTCTCGACTTGCTTTTGTCCCCCAAAACGTCCCACATCTCTTCCTGAGCCTGTGGGGGATCTTCTTCTATTATTCCCTTCTCCACTAGCTCCTTTTTCTTGCCTTTCTGACCTAGTCTTGTCGAGCTCTGCCATGAGAATGTTTTCTGCTTCTTTGTAGTCCTTGTAGTATACAAACGAGCCATTGGGGTTTCTAACTTTCAGTGTAGCAGGGTATAATAGCTGGCACTTTACTTTTTTGTTGTACAGAAATGAGCAAATTTTGGTAAATTCTTTTCTCCTTCTGGATACTTCCGCTGAATAATCCCCAAAAATTAGCAGTCTGTTGCCTTGATATTGTAGTGGACGCTTTCGTTCTCTAAAAGCCCTCAATATTTCCTCCTTATGCTTATAATCAAGGTACTTGACAATCACCTGCCTGGCTCTTATCGGGGTATTCTTGTTTGAGTTGTGGCCCTCTCCCTTATTCGCCTCCTGGTGTCTCAGTGGACCCACTCTGTGGGCTCTTTCAACTCTGAATTTCGCCTTTATTCCCAGGGCCTGCGGTAGCTCCAACTCGCATATATTATCCAACTGTCCAATCGATACAGACTCTGGCAACCCGGCTATACGTAGGTTGTTTCGTCTCGATCTGTTTTCCAAATCGTCTGCTTTATCCTTCAAGTATTCATTAGATTTTGCTAGAGCTGCTATTTGTGCTTGCATAGCCAGTATTGTCTCCTCGGAGTCAGATATTCTCTGCTCTGATTCTGCCAGTCTAGAGGCATGGGCATTTATCTGTTTTTGCATATTAGCTAATGATGTTTGTATGGCTGCCTCAATAGCCACTTTAACCTCTTTTGACAAGTGTGATGTCACTTCTTCAGCCAGTTTTTTATAGTCCACATTAAGCTTTTGTGTGTACTTGTCTTGGCCTGCAGGTGGTGCTGTTTTCTTCGTTCTCTTTGTCTGGACTGGGCCACCACCTCCATCCCCCAATAGCTTGCAGGCTTGTGATGTTGGTGTAGTAGGCTGCTTTTTGTTTCCTTTGGAAGGGGTACTATGGATTCTTGCATTTGACTTCCTGTGAGTCTGAGTGGGATTAATCTCCCTGTGCTGTTTGTCAGTTTCATCCTCCAACACTGCTGTGTCTTTGAGCTGCCCTGCTTTGTCTGCATCCTCTCTCCCCTCTGCCTCCATATCTCCTTCATCCTCCCATTGTGATCCACCATCATCAGTCCCCTGCATCCACCTCTCTCCTGCTGTGTCCTCCTGTGACTCCTCGCTCATATCTTCCTTATCTCCTGTCTCCTTGCTCATATCTCCCTTATCTCTCCCCTTCCAGCTCTGTGTTTGCTTTTCTGTGTCTCTCACCATGCGTTCAGGCTCCTCCCCCATCAGGCTCGGCGCCATTATCTTATCTTCTCCTCTGTCCATATCAAAGCTTCTCCAGGCTGACTCACCGCTCCCAGAGCTTCTCAGGAGGTACCTTTCCATAGCTGTCTGCTTTAGGTAACCTCCTGTGCTGCTCTCTGTTTGGTGGCTCGTCCGGGGGGTCTGTTTTTAGTCGGTTTCTGTGAGGGGTGGCAGGAGATTCTCCTCTAAGCTTCCACCTCAGCCAGGACAGGAACAGGAAGTCGAATTATCCCTTTTTATTTACCTGCAGCTCAACCAAACATGAAATCTTCCGATGCCGAACCTCAGTCAGAGCTGGCACCGCCAGGCCTCACTGTCCAGACCCCCCCCCCCTCTGCACACTCATTGGCTGTCGGTATTCTGCCCAGCACTGACCTCTCATACCTACAGCATTGGAAATATCAGCCCCACATAGGGCCTGATCCAAGTTTCAGATTGTTCTGTTGTCGGAGTGGCCCACCTAGTGATAAAGGATGGATGTGACGTCTGTGGGTTTCCAGAATGCTGATGTCCTCACGTTTTGTTTTTGTTTGTCCCCCCCCCCCCCCCTTGTATCACTACTGATAAAGAACTGCACTTATTTCCTCTGCACGTGCCTGTCTTTTTCTGTACTCCCTAAGACTGTACATTATCCCCTCTCTAGGACGTAGAGATCTGTCTACAACCTCCTCTTTGCAAGAGAGGATCAGAAAAGCCTCAGGAGCTTTTTTTTTTTTTTTTTTTTTTGCAGTGCCTTTTTGTTATGAAGTTTGTTTCAAAAATTGTAGCACTTTGCTTTTCAAAGGCTAATATACAGTACAGACCAAAAGTTTGGACACACCTTCTCATTCAAAGAGTTTTCTTTATTTTCATGACTCTGAAAATTGTAGATTCACATTGAAGGCATCAAAACTATGAATTAAAACATGTGGAATGAAATACTTAACAAAAAGTGTGACACAACTGAAAATATGTCTTATATTCTTATATTCTAGCTTCTTCAAAGTAGCCACCTTTTGCTTTGATTACTGCTTTGCACACTCTTGGCATTCTCTTGTTGAGCTTCAAGATGTAGTCACCGGAAATGGTTTTCCAACAGTCTTGAAGGAGTTCCCAGAGATGCTTAGCACTTGTTGGCCCTTTTGCCTTCATTCTGCAGTCCAGCTCACCCCAAACCATCTCGATTGGGTTCAGGTCTGGTGACTGTGGAGGCCAGGTCATCTGGCGTAGCATCCCATCACTCTCCTTCTTAGTCAAATAGCCCTTACACAGCCTGGAGGTGTGTTTGGGGTCATTGTCCTGTTGAAAAATAAATGATGGTCCAACTAAACGCAAACCGGATGGAATAGCATGCCGCAGCAAGATGCTGTGGTAGGCATACTCGTTCTGTATGCCTTCAATTTTGAATAAATCCCCAACACGGTCACCAGCAAAGCACCCCCACACCATCACACCTCCTCCTCCATTCTTCACGGTGGGAACCAGGCATGTAAAGTACATCCGTTCACCTTTTCTACAAAGACACGGTGGTTGAATCCAAAGATCTCAAATTTGGACTCGCCAGACCAAAGCACAGATTTCCACTTGTCTAATGTCTATTCCTCGTGTTCTTTAGCCCAAACAAGTCTCTTCTGCTTGTTGCCGGTCCTTAGCAGTGGTTTCCTAGCAGCTATTTTACCATGAAGGCCTGCTGCACAAAGTCTCCTCTTAATAGTTGTTCTAGAGATGAGAATGTGTGTCCAAACATTTGGTCTGTACTGTATATATGGTAAATTATTTTAATTTTTGTGGAATTTGCCAATGTATTGCAAACTCCACTTCTCTGGACCTTCCCTTTTTATTGATGGGTATGGGCCACCCTCCTTCTACTTTACCTTTTTAATAAAATACAGTCTTGTTAAACAAAGATTACATTTCCATATCTGACAAAGAAGACTTTACGTGATTGTTTCTTAGGGCCAGCAATGTTATGTCTTATAGTTAGTATTCAAATTGGCAAACCACTGATTAATAGGAAATTTAAGGAAACGCATTAAATTGGTGATTATGTGTAATATGGGTTTAATTTAAAACATCTGCACTCTGCACCGTCGCATCCGGAGAATGAGGAGGAGGATAAAGGTCAGGACAGGTTTTGTTTTTGTTTTTTTTTTTTAACTAAAAGGATTGTGTTACATCATTTTTAAGAACTTTGACAATGTTGGATTATAGCGGTATCATATATTAACATCTTTTATTTCTATCTATTCTGCACAATGAAAACATTAAAAATTGTAAGGTTTTATCAAAACCAAAAGGATTAAACTGATTGCAGCCATGCTTGTATAATAAATGGGAACCAGACGGAGAAACTCTTATCCACTTCTGTTCCTTTAGAACTTTCTTTTAGTATTTAGTTGTTTTTTTTTCATTTTTTTTCTGTATTTCTGACACTGGTCTGTGTGTTCCACATGTCATGAATTGTAAGAGATGTTAATGGAGATTACTGGGATGTGTCCAAAATTGACCTCCACTTTCTCTTTTCCTTTCTCTCTTTTTCCATTGAAAGCTTATGAAAATTCTTTTTGCAGACTATGGAAAAGTCATATAAAAAACACGATGAGAAACGCACATGTAAATATGTTTAATTTTATTTGAGAAGAAGCTCTCTTGGGCTCTGAGCACCTGCAGGTTTATCCATGACTGGAAATTCTGCAATTGACATTTTAATTGGGTTCTGTCCTTGGAGAGAGCGCTCCGGTTGTGTTTGTGATACTGTACAATGTGATACACAAAGCGAAGCCAAACTGTTAATAATGGTTAATAATTTAAAGGGAACCTGTCACCACTTCTTTGGCCTATAAGCTGCGGCCACCACCACCGGGCTCTTATATACAGCATTCTAACATGCTATATATAAGAGCCCAAGCCGGGGGTATAACCTAAAAAACACTTTATAATACTTACCTAATGGTCGCTGCGGTGGGCCTTATGGGCGTCTCCGGTGCCAGCGTCGCCTCTTTCGGCATCTTCGTCCTCTTTCTGAAGCCTGTGTGCATGACGTGGCTACATCATACACACTCGCCGGTCCTGCGCAGGCACACTACAATACTTTGATCTGCCCTGCGCAGGCCCTTAATGCCGGCGAGTGTGTATGACGTTGGACCCGTCATGCACCGCGGCTAGAGAAGGAGCACAAAGATGGCCAAAAGAGGCGGCGCCGGCATTGAACAACGGAGACGCCCATAAGGACCACCACGTGACCGTTAGGTAAGTATTATAAAGTGTTTTTTAGGTTATACCCCCGGCTTGGGCTCTTATATACAGCATGTTAGAATGCTGTATATAAGAGCCCGGTGGTGGTGGCTGCAGCCTATAGGCCAAAAAAGTGGTGACAGGTTCCCTTTAAATTCTTCAAAATATTTTTCAGCTCCATTTTGGCAAAAATATGCAGATAAACACTGCAATACAATACGGTTGTCTGAGCCATTGTGGCATGTTGTCACCTACAGTGCGGTTTTGGATGTTCGCAGGATCTCCATTACAAATTTCTGGATCCTCTACAGTAAGGGTATATACATGACGACGTTTTTTATTTTTTCGGTCAGTAACCTGCCTGAAAAATAAAACGCTAAATGGAATTAACCTGCACATTGCAAGGTTTTTTGAGCTCCTTCAGACTTCCAAAGATAAGCGGTTAAAAGGAGTGAGGGGTCCATTTTACAGGCTGCTTCTGTGCTTGGAAGACGCTTGCTAGTTTGTACACTACAAGTTAAAAAAGAAAAATGAGAGACCTGATGGCCAAAGATGATGCTGTACAAAAATACCGCCGTGTCCTGAAGTGCAATCCGGCACCATTATTCGTTACTCCCTTGCGTGTGATTGATTTCCAGATCACTTGCCAAGTCATTTCAGAGGCCGCTAAATCTCATGCATGGTGTTGGATTGATCGGTGAAGAGAATCCCTCCCTGGACTATTCCGACAGCACCAACAATCCAAACAATGCTTGATCATTGCTTGATTGTAAGGATGTTCGTTTCTAGCTAATGGTCCGTGTAAACATGTCTGCAAATCTTGTTCAACGATCAGTCTGAAGGGAACTTTACATAAATTGTCAAAGCAAGTGAACTATTTTATGATATATGCAGTTTGCATTGTGAAATCTGCTGATGTCGCCTTTCAATTTGGCAGCTGAATCTTCTGATGATCAATTGTTATTACCATGTAATGTGTCATCACAGGGGGACAATTTCTTTACAGCCACGCTCTGTTCAATCCAAAGGTAGGTGCACACAACCGTTTTCTCTCCAGCCAAGAATGGTCCGATTTACTCTGTCGGGACTCTGTCGGGACTCTGTCGGGACTCTGTCGGGACTCTGTCGGGACTCTGTCGGGACTCTGTCGGGACTCTGTCCAGATGGACATCAGTGTTTCTCTGAGGTGTAGAAAAATAAAAGGTTATCCACCTTCTCTATTATGTCATTCCATGAAAATCTATTTTTCATGGACCCATAGATTTGCATTGCTGATTTTGATCCAACACTTGGCCACTCGTTCCGAGGGAAAAAAAATCGGACATGTGCACAGCCTGTAGAATATCATGGGTATGAGTGCCATCTGTGAAAACCACAAGTGAAAGTCATCTGATATCATCGGTCATGTACATGAGCCCTAATACAAAGGAACCACCTTTCTTGTGGTCCATACACCTAATATTTGGGGTCTTGTGAGTGTGATCTCTTTTTGGGGGTGTCTGCTTTTGTTTGGGGGTGTCTGCTTTTTTTGATGAAGAGTCCTGATGTATTCTTTAACTTTCTAGCTGCTTGGACACTTTCTTATGGAGCTGCACACTAGCACACTAACTAGTGAACCACCACTTTTAAGCATACTCCAAAAAGCCCAAAAATCTTACTAGAGCTTATTTTCGCGATAGGCCTTATTTTTGGGGAAACAGGGTAGGTTATATGACAGTGGTTATCCTAATAGGACGTTCCTGAACTCGATACTTGCAGCTGTACATTCACATCATCTCTAATGTGTTCTCTGGGACCTGGTCTGGGGTCAGATGAGGTACGTTGTGGTCTTTATTTTCTGTTTACTCTGAGCAGATCTATCCTGTTAATTCGTGACTGACTGGACCAATTGCACTCGTAGAGTTTTAATCAGCATGAACAACACTCATTAATTTTAATTAATTTGCCATTACCGAGAGACTTTTTTTTTTTTTTTTTTTTTTTATACCTCCTTCTTGTTCAACTTATTCATGTTTTCCAGGCGTAAGGACAAGGGACGTTAGAAAGTAGGTTTACATGTCACTCACTCATTCTTCAGGTATTTCCATTTTGTGTCCCACTTTGCTCCTGTAGCTTATTAATTTCTTTCGGTCTCTTGACGTGTCTGCAATCCTTTAGGAAATGTACAAATTTCAAGAACAGATGAACCATTCTTTAATTTGTCTCCGGACATGTAAAATGATTGACGTGGAATACAGAGCGTTTTTTGGTACAATGCCAAATCATGTTTCTCAAAGAGTATAGCTCCAGTGTTTCCACAGATGATCTGCTTCTTTACTGTCCAATTTATCATTTGTAAGAGTTTGTCACTTTTTTTTTTTTTTTTTTTTTGTGGGGTTTGTTGGCTTATTTTTGCACTAAGTTCTTAAAAATTGCACTTTGAAACTTTGCACAAACTAAAAACATGCCCCTTTTAGTTTTGTCTTTCTTTACCCTTATTTGTGACTTTTTAGCAAAAGAAAGTCTTATGTTCTGCTAAATTGAAGCAAATTATGCAACAAGAATTTTTGGGAGAAAATAAAATGACTTGAGGAGGAACTGGAATACATATTTTATGCCAAAATGTTGTGACTTTTTTTTTAACTTTTTTTTTTTTTTTTTTTAAGTTTCAAAATACAATATATAAATCCGCAGGTTCTAGCAAGTACAGACACTCCTCATGAAATCCTATGGGATTTTGGGGAGCGCTGTATCAATGGAGCGGAATATGCTGCGGGACGCTTACTAAGAAGACTCCTGCGGTTTCTGTCATGCGCAATGTGCATCTGAAGACGAGAAGCAAGCGCCCGGATAACAAGACTGCAGGATGGGTAAGTGCGCACGCGCGGGATCTGGAGGAGCTGACGGTGATGTCGATCAAGTAAATCCATGATATCAAGCCCGCAGGGGCGTGATACCACGGTCAACCTGCAAATGCCCACAGGGCGATATGTCACCCATGGGGCTAGAGCACCTGATCATTTTACATAGGATACACATAAGTAATAAAACAATTTTTATACATGCACACTACACAATATTACAACACCGGGATGGGTAGGAAGGGGTTACTAGGCCACACATCACCCTGCTACTAGGTTAGAATGCATATGGGATCTGACAGGTTCCCTTTAAAGATCTCCCACACTACAATACTTTTTGATTTTGCCCTGAGCAATGCCAGCCTGTGTGGATGATATAGGACACGTCATCCATACTGGGCTGGGTAGAAGGACGGCTATTGCCGCAGAGAGGAGGCGCCGGATTGGAGAGCAGCGACACCCATCAGACCGGACCGCCCCTTAGTTGGGTATATTAAAAGTGATTTTTAAGTTGTACAGAGCAGCCTGGGCTTTTATATACAGTATTCTGGCTTGTTGTATATAAGAGCCCACTGGTGGTGGCTGCAGCTTATCTGGTTCTATTTAAGACCTGTGAGGTAACTGAGGTGATTCATACTGGGCAGATGCTGGCTGTGCTACATACTGTTTCCACAAAAAAAAGTCAGGATCTTTTATTATATTTTTTATTCTGAAAGATGGGCTAGGGCTTAATTTTAGGGGATGTGGTGTGTTTTTTTTTTTTTTGTTTTTTTTTTTTTTTTTTTTTTTTTTCTTCCCATGATCAACAATCCACATTTATTCTTGAATAAAAAAAAAAATATCAACATTTATTCAGATATAATCATGTCATCACATTCTGGAACATCAACAGAAGTCTCCAAACCCTGTGTGTATCCATCCATCCATCCACGCACACGCCACATGCATACCAGCCTGTCTCCTCCTTTTCAGCTTTAGACTCCTGTAATTAAAAGGAACATGTCACCAGGTTTTTCCCTTATGAGCTGTGGCCACCACCAGTGAGTCCTTTTTATATACAGTATTCTAGCATGTATACTGTATATAAGAGCCCAGGCCGCTCTGTATAACGTAAAGAAGACCTTTCTTATAGTCACCTAAGGGGCGGTACGGTTTGATGGGTGTGTTGCTCTAGGTCCGGCGCTTCCTACATCTTGTGCAATCATCGTCCTCCTTCCCAGCCCCATGTTCATGATGCTTCCTATGCCATCCACACAAAGGACTCAATCACGCTCCTGCGCATGCACACTTTGATATACCCTACCAGAGCAAAGTACTGTAATGTGTAGATGTGAGGAAAGGTCAAACAATGCCTGTGCATGTGCACTACAATACTTTGATCTGCCCTCAGTCGAGCATATCAAAGTGCGCATGCGCAGGACCGCAATAGAGGCCTCGGTAGCTGGCATCTGCCTGTAACTGCAGCAATCTGTGCGTGCTCTGATCGCTGCAGTTTAAGATTTTAAACTTTTTTTTTTTCACGCCTAAAAGTGTGTGTGTGTGTGTGTGTGTGTGTGTGTGTGTGTGTGTTTTTTGTTTTGGAACCCCCCCCTCGCCGCCACAATTTTACCACACATGGGTTTTCTTTCCTGTTTTCCAGTGCATTCTATGGTAAAATGAGTGGTGTCATTCAAAAGTACAACTCCTCTCACAGTAAGAAAGGCCTCCTGTCGAGATAAAATAAAAAAAAGTTACGGCTCTTTTGAATAAGTGGAGCAAAAAATAACCATGTCGGGTCCCATATGCGTTGTAACCTACAAGCAGGGTGATGTGTGGCCTAGAAACCCCTTCCTACCCATCCCTGTGTTGTAATATACATGTATAAAAAAAAGTTTTATTACTTACATGTTCCCTATGTAAATGATCAGAGGGTCTAGTCCCCTGGGCGTCGCATCGCCCCTGTAGGCGTGATACCATGGACTTACTTGAGCGATGTCACCGTCAGCTCCAGGATATCCCGCGCGTGCGCACTTCTCATTCGCGCAGCCTTCTTATTCGGGTGTTTGCGTGTCGGCTTCAGACATTTCTGCGCATGACCGGAACCGCAGGAATCTTCTGAGTATGCGCAGAGCGCGTCTGAAGCCGACAAGCAAGCACTTGGATAACAAGGCTGCGGGAATGGCAAGTGCGCACGCGCGGGAGCTCCAGGAGCGACTGGGACGTTGCTCTTGTCAATCCATGGTATCACGCCCATAGGGGTGTGATTAACATGGAAAGCATGCAAACGCCCACGGGGCGAAGCGACGGCCAGGGGACTAGAGCCTGTGATCTTTTTCTTAGGGAACACGTAAGTTATAAAACTTTTTGTATACATTCATATTACACAATATTACAACACGAGGATGGGCAGGAAGGGGTGTCTAAGCCATACATCACCCTGCTTGTAGGTTACAACGCATATGGGACCTGACAGGTTCCCCTTTAAGGGGTTAGATGTGTTGTCGGATTTTACATTTGCTTATATCACATAGTTAATGTAACTTTAGGGAAGGTTTAAACTTCTGTTCTCAAATGATCTTTTAGAATGAAGGTCTCACTTGAGTGCCATGATTCTTTTCATGTTTAGTGGTGTATTTGTACTTGTAAGGACTGTTCGTGTATGTGCACATGACTTTTTGTCTTTTGTGTTACTTTTTGTAGCTTTTCGCTCTGAGCCTTTTACCACCCTACTGAGCTCCATGTGGAAAAAGACTCTACAGATAATTGAGACAGACATTTACGAGAGCTTGTGCAAGTTTCTAGGAAGTTTTTCTTTCTTTTCTATATTTTTTTTTTTTTTTTTTTATTATTTTAACAGACAGCAAAAATATAGATGATCTCCTGATAACCGACAACTTAATCTGGTCTAGAAAAAGAAAACCTTAATGAAATATTATTTCTCTCCTGATTCACAATATATCACATGCTGCTTCCAGGAAAGAGCCTCGTGAATTGGAGCATGTTCTGTATATACAGAAATTTTAACCAGGTGATGAGAAGTATTTTGTGTACTTTACAGATGTGAATGGAGCTTGGGTTCCTGTAGAAGCAGATGTTGTACGATGTATTTATAGGGATAATTTGTATAACCGTGGTCCTCTGATGGAATGTGGAGGCTGAAGTCTATGGATGGGTGTCTAAACCACTCAAGTGCCCCATATAAAATAAAAAACATAGGTCCTGGACTGGTTCCGATCCTACAGTATTGGCTGAAATGATTCCTGGCTGTGGCCGATGATTTGGCTGCAGTGGTGCAGCACTTGACGTTATAATTTAACATGACTGTCATGAATCAGTGTGTGTGTGTGTGTGTGTGTGTGTGTGTATGTGTATATATATATATATATATATATATATATATTATAATATATCTCTCTCTTATTAGTACAGACCAAACGTTTGGACACACCTTCTCATGGAGTTTTCTTTATTTTCATGACCCTGAAAATTGTAAATTCACATTGAAGGCATCAAAAACTATGGTTCTTCAAAGTGGCCACCTTTTGCTTTGCACACTCTTGGCATTCTCTTGATGAGCTTCAAGAGGTAGTCACTGGAAATGGTTTTCACTTCACAGATGTGTCCTGTCAGGTTTGATAAGTGGGATTTTTTGCCTTATAAATGGGGTTGGGACCATCAGTTGTGTTGTGCAGAAGTCTGGTGGATACACAGCTGATAGTCCTACTGAATAGACTGTTAGCTGCTTTTTTCTTGCCATTAATACAAATTCTAAGTAAAGAAAAACGAGTAGCCATCATTACTTTAAGAAATGAAGGTCAGTCAGTCCGAAAAATTGGGAAAACTTTGAAAGTGTCCCTAAGTGCAGTGGCAAAAACCATCAAACGCTACAAAGAAACTGGCTCACATGAGTATCGCCCCAGGAAAGGAAGACCAAGAGTCACCTCTGCTGCGGAGGATAAGGTTATCCCAGTCACCAGCCTCAGAAATCGCAGGTTAACAGCAGCTCAGATTAGAGACCAGGTCAATGCCACACAGTGTTCTAGCAGCAGACTCATCTCTAGAATAACTGCTAAGAGGAGACTTTGTGCAGCAGGCCTTCATGGTAAAATAGCTGCTAGGAAACCACTGCTAAGGACAGGCAACAAGCAGAAGAGACTTGCTTGGGCTAAAGAACACAAGGAATGGACATTAGACCAGTGGAAATCTGTGCTTTCAAATTTGAGATCTTTGGATCCAACTACCGTGTCTTTGTGCGACGCAGAAAATGTGAACGGATGGACTCTACATGCCTGGTTCCCACCGTGAAGCATGGAGGAGGAGGTGTGATGGTGTGGGGGTGCTTTGCTGGTGACACTGTTGGGGATTTATTCAAAATTGAAGGCATACTGAACCAGCATGCCTACCACAGCATCTTGCAGCGGCGTGGTATTCCATCCGGTTTGCGTTTAGTTGGACCATCATTTATTTTTCAACAGGACAATGACCCCAAACACACCTCCAGGCTGTGTAAGGGCTATTTGACTAAGAAGGAGAGTGATGGGATGCTACGCCAGATGACCTGGCCTCCAGTCACCTGACCTGAACCCAATTGAGATGGTTTGGGGTGAGCTGGACCGCAGAGTGAAGGCAAAAGGGCCAACAAGTGCTAAGCATCTCTGGGAACTCCTTCAAGACTGTTGGAAAACCATTTCCGGTGACTACCTCAGCTCATCAAGAGAATGCCAAGAGTGTGCAAAGTAGTAATCAAAGCAAAAGGTGGCTACTTTGAAGAACTTAGAATATATGACACATTTTCAGTTGTTTCACACTTATTTTTAAGTATTTCATTCCACATGTGTTAATTCATAGTTTTGATGCCTTCAATGTGAATCTACAAGTTTCAGAGTCATGAAAATAAAGAGAACTCTTTGAATGAGAAGGTGCATTTAAACTTTTGGTCTGTCCTGTGTGTGTGTGTGTGTGTGTGTGTGTGTGTGTGTGTGTGTGTGTGTGTTCTTAACAGGGGGCTATCTAGTAGTGTCAAAAACCCTGTTAACTTTCCTCTAAGTTACGTAATTATCTTTTGGTGTGGCACCTTCGTCATGTATAACTGATGTAGCAAATCACAATTTATTCATTCATGTGAAAAATTAGCAATATGCGCCCATAAATTTGCATGGTATCTGTAACAAATTTGTGTTCATAAAAAGGGCTGTCCTATAAACAAAGTTTTGGATAGCAATACTGCCAATACAAACAATCCATCAGCAGTTTCAAAAGCATTCTTCTCTTTTTCTTTTTTTTTTTTTTTTTTGCAATATACATGGTGATTAGTGATGAGCGAGCACTACCATGCTCGAGTGCTCGGTACTCATAACAAGCAGTTGGATGGCCGCAACTTGAGTACCCGAGTATAATGGAAGTCAATCGCGAACTCAAGCATTTTTCTGGTAAATTTTCCACAAAAATGCTGGAGCAGCAGTAATATTTCAGATTTTTTATTTTTTTTTGTATTCTCCCTTTTGCATACATAAAATTTATATAAAATATTATATATCAGATTTGATTAGATATTATAACCCACAGACTGTGTTCTAGAGAGACATATCGGGAAAATATGAATGTGAATTGTTCATGTCAGCCCAGTGTCCGGATGGGTACGGTATAGTCTGGATGGATCTTGCAGTTCTCGAGGACGTCACATCTCATTAGGGTTAGAGGATGTCCCTCGGTGTATTTTCTGGATGTGTGATGTGCCCTGTAGTTTACAATGTGGTGACCAGTGGATGGAGCGCTCCTTACTGTGGATTGTGGGCCAAGTGATGTGTGAAATGACTGTGCAGTAGAATCTTGTGTGCGCAGCGGGTACGGGTTGCGAGTGCTTCCTCTGCAGGATGCATTTTACTCTGCAGCTCATAGTCTGTATTTCTGTGTTCATTTAAAAATTGGAAGCGTCTGAAAGGGCAAGAAAAATGTGTGAACAATGCATGTATTGATGGGTATGGGAGTCTCTCCATTAGCAGATTGCATCAGGACCAAGTATTGATTGCACGCATCAGACAGCAGGATGCTGGGATTTGTAGTGTTTCACCTGCCAGGACAGGACATGGTGCTAGCTTGTGACGTCTCGTTTGAGATTATTTTATCAAGTGGGAGAAATGTTATTGTGATTCTGGTCCTTTTGGAAAAACCGCTATAGTAGCAGACCAGATCAAACTGTATTGATTCCCATACTCTGTAACTCGCCATCCATTTTTTTTTTTTTTTTTTTCGCCCATTGGGCGTTTCTTATTTATCAGCATTTTGCCAGCACGAAAGGTGCTGGAACTACTTTTCCGATGTGCGTTGCTCCTGCCATTATCTAGTGGCTTAGCTGCCCGACACTGTTTGCAGTTTGACGGGAGAGCAAGAACAGAAGTTAAATACCCTCCTCCTCCTCCTGTAATCTGCCTCAGCGTCCCTGTTGCTAAAGAGGGATTATATATCACACCAGATGCAGAGGGGAGACTCCTAATGGCAGGCACTTAATATGATTTGATTGAGGGGTAAAGCAAAATTAATTAGTGTAATTGACATTTTAGAAGATTTTGCAGGAGAATGTCTGTTCCTGCCTCCAGCTTCTCCCTCCTCCCCCCTCCATAGAGTTTTATGAGCAGCAAATGCCATAAACTATCTCAGTAATGGGAAAAATCTGCAATATGATTATGAATTGTGAGAAATTCAGTGTCTGTGCCCACGATCAGTGTTCTGGGCACAGCGGATTTCCGCTGTGTTCTCCTGCCGAGAACAGTCTCCACTCTGAAAGCATATATTCACATGCTGAAGCTTGGAAAGCCACGTCACATGTCAGTTTATGCCGATAAAAAAAAGCACAGTGTGCATGGGAGGTCTATAAATCCATCCACTGTTCTACTATAGAACGAAGATCTGCAATCACTTACTATAGCTTCTTTCACCATCTCCTGATGCTCTGTTTCAGAAGTGATGACGGAGAAGTGATCACCGCTTTTATCGTGCCGCCCTGACCTTCAGTCCACCCTGCTGGTGTCCCCACCATCTCGTTCATCGAAATGAGGTATCATCAGGTGACTGAGATGGAAGCAGGGTGAGTGATACCGCGCTTCCCCACAGCTTCTGTCACCTCCCCAAGACTGAGTTCCTCAGGGGTCGGTGCTGCTTCTACATGCCCTGCTCTACATTGCTCTCTGACGATTAATTTCAGTGAACGTTGCAGTGGAGACATACGTGGTGTGTCCACATGAGAGAAGCTGCGGTCACGTCTCTATCACCAGTACTGAAACGAATCGAGGAGCGACAGTGACAGAAGCTGTGGTAAGTGACTGCAGCACCGCCCTGTGATTATGATTCATTTCAGAGCGGTGACAGCAGCCCCAGCCCCCTGATGAGTCTTTCACAAGCCACAGTGCATGCTGGGAAACTCAAACCAGTAATCCGTCAGAAGTAAAACAAAAATAACCCTACAAAGTTAGAGAGGGAATTTTGCATTAAAGCACATTAGAAAAGTGGTTGAATATTGAATTAAATAGTTAAACTTTTATAGTATGAAATTCCCTTGATTTCAGACAATCCTTTAAGGACATTTCAGGATATATATGAGCAGTCTTCAGTGAGCTGAGCGCTGGAGAGCAGCATAATGTGAAGCAGGAGATTATGGGCAATCTAAAGGCCGCTTTACACGCTACGACTTCGCTCAAGGGTTCTCGTTGGGGTCACGGAACATTTGTGACGCACATCCGGCCGCTTTAGCGATGTCGTTGCATGTGACACCTATGAGCGATTTTACATCATTGCAAAAAAGTGCAAAATCGTTAATGGGTGACATGCCCCCCTATTCCCAATTATCGTTGCTGCTGCTTGTACACATCGCTTGTACGCTGCACACATCGCTATGTGTGACACCGGAGGAATGAGAAACCTCACCTTACTTGCGGCCGCCGGCAATGCGTAAGGAAGGAGGTTGGCGGGATGTTGCGTCCCGCTCATCTCCGCCCCTCCGCTTCTATTGGGCGGTCGCTTAGTGACGCTGCTGTGACGCCGAACGAACCGCCCCCCTTAGAAAGGAGGTAACCGCAACGTCGCTATGCATGTAAGTAGTTTGACGGGTCTGCGCGATTTTGTGTGCCACGGGCAACGGTTTGCTTGTGTCGCACAAACGATGGGGGTGGGTACGCACGCTAGCGATATATCGGTACAGATATCGCAGCGTGTAAAACAGCCTTTACAGAAGACCTGAGCTCCAACCCTTATAAAGCTATTCTGACGTTAAATCATTGATTACATTGATTAAAGATTGATTAAAAAAATAAAATCCCATCACTAAATATCTCCAGAAAGTTGTTTTGAGAGGAGTTGAATTTCCTCAATCTTACCTCTGCCCTGTAACTTTTGCTATTAACGTGCCTCATGTATTTCGGGTTGTGATTCAGCCCTCTGCTCCTGTGTGAGTATACTTGGCTCTCGTGCTGTATATTCCGTCCATGCATCTGTGTATGAAACCCTACACTGTCCGAAACACTTTTCTGCACTGTTAATAATGAGCCTCCACCTATGACTCATGATTTGGTCGCTCTTCTGCCAAGAGTCACAGTAAGTAAAGTGCCCTCACGTCCAAGACCTCAACTCTTCATGAATTTTTAAGGCTAAATTGGCATAGAGACATCGGTGAGAATCTCGGCAGAGCCAAGTCTTCTCAGCGGACATATCCAGAGAGAGGTTTAAAAGTCACCGATTGTATCTCCTCTGCTCTACTCATCAGTGCCTGCACGGTCATGGTTAGTAGGCCGATAAAAGTATGATCATTTAGAAGCTCCGACCCACATCCAGCTGAAGTAGCCTCTCCCTCCTGCCTGGCCCATAGCCATCGCATTCTCTGCACCCGCAATCGTTACGCCCCTGGCTCTTGGCACAATCCCTTTTTTAAAGGGGTTTTTCCACGGTTAATTTTAATCAATACATTTTTGAAAAATAATAAGTTCCACAATCGGATGTGTTAAAAAAATAACTAAAAATGTTCCTGTGCTGAGATAATCTTATGTGTCCCTGCTATGTGCTGTGTAATGGCCGTGTCTGACCGTACAGGACATGGTCTGATCAAAAAACACAGCTCCTGGGCAGGGGAGGAACTAAATAAGTATGCAGACATTATCACAAATAATTCTTTCTTTGAGGTAAAACATTTTTTAAAAAACGGGAAGGGAAATGTTTTACCTCACAAAAAGAATCAGCTATGATCTTGTTCTGTAATGTCCTTTATACTCTTTTGTTCTTCCCCGCCCAGGAGCTGTGGTGTGATCAGACAATGTCCATGTACAGTCAGACACGGCCATTACACAGTACATAGCAGGGACACGTATATAGGATTCTCAGCACAGGAACATTTTATTTTTTTTTTTTTTTTTATTTAATCACATCCAATTGTGGAAATTAATAATAATAATAATAATATTATTATTATTATTATTATTATTATTATTATTATTATAAGATCTATTGATTAATATGAACTTTAAAGTTTACTTTGTTAGTGGGAAAATCCCTTTAAGGCTATGATAAAATGTAATATTTAGTAAAGTCCTTCTATTGACCTCTGTAGGCTACCAAAAATGTGTAATTTAAAGGGACAAACTTTTTGGGTAGAGTTCAGTTAAAAAGAATTGCAGGTCCATGATCCAGCACCCACAGTAGTACTCGGTGGCAGCCAGACCAGAGTGCTGTATGTACGTCTACCTGTTGGCATCTGGAGTCACTCTTCTGAGTATTAGGTCCTGTAATGTCATGACATGGCTGTGGATTATTAATCAGAAGTAGTAGGAAGTTCAGTACTCTTGTCCAGACTATGGAGCACCAATGTTACCTTTGGACCAGGGACCTGCAAATCAGTTTTGCTCAAATTTTTTTAATTTTTAATTTTTATTTTTTTTTTTATT
This sequence comes from Anomaloglossus baeobatrachus, assembly GCF_048569485.1. Classification (NCBI taxonomy): domain Eukaryota; kingdom Metazoa; phylum Chordata; class Amphibia; order Anura; family Aromobatidae; genus Anomaloglossus; species Anomaloglossus baeobatrachus. The sequence continues at coordinate 117,192,422 of NC_134353.1, forward strand.
TCTTTGGGGCATTTGTATATAATTGGCAAACTGATTTTTTTTTTGTGTGTGTGTGTTCTTTTAAATCACATGTACATGCATTGTTTCTCTCAGTTGTGAAAGCGCCATTATTTTGACCTTCTATAGATCCACGGCTAAATTCTTAAGTTTTTTCATTTATGTGACCAAAGAGACAGAACATTTTTAAAAAAAAAAAAAAAGGTTTTGTATGTTGCTCACTTTGGTAAAAAAAGCAGTGGTGCATGCGGTTAGTCTTTGTACATGAATTCTCTAATGTGCGCTTCCTACAGAGATCATCTGCAGTACCTGGTGTAAAGGATCGCACGTCTCACGCACACACGCCGCACAAGTCTGCATCATTGTCTTGGCTCATCCCAGGGAGTGACGCTACTTCTGTAGAACTGTATTTCTTACAAGATCACATTTATTACTTATAAGAATATCACACCAAAATCTATCAATTGCAAAGTGATTTATAACTTTCTATGGAGTCACTACATTTTAGAAGGAATTGGTCATAGAATTACCAAATACAAATTTAGGTAAGTGAGGGGAAAGAACTGGTGTCTGTGACCTTCTCCAACTATAGGTTTGAGCATAATTTTCATGATGAGGTGGGGGCCTTTTTATAGTATTTGGAAATGATAACCGCTGCGCTTTTTGTCTGGTGTGTCCAGCTTTTAAATAAAGCTATATTGTTTTAGGAACTCTCTGGTATTGACATCATTAGGTGTGGATTACATACGTTTTTTACTTATTTCTGTTGCATTAGAACACCAAAAAACACATGCACAGTTTTTACCTGTGGCTTTTGCTCATCTAATGCAAATCTATGGGGATATTCCACCCTGAGAACTCAGCATACTCACAAGAGAAATGCTGCGGATTGAAAAAACGCACCGCAGGTCAATTTACGCAGCGTAAAAAAGAACCACAGTAGAGGGGAAATTTCTATTAATCCCATCTACTTTGCTGGCACTGTAAATGCTGTGTTTGTGACACAGCAAAAATACGCTCCTTCACAAAATCGTGAGTAAAACTCATCGTGGGCTCGTACCTTTTAGGCTGAATTCCTAATTCTGTGTAAAATGTATGCTTGCATACCATATTTTATTTTTCCTCAGTCTTCCATGGATCTATACACGTAATCCTAAAAATCGCAGATCCAAGTGTGAGATCCATGATAAGTAGGTCTTGGGCTGAAGTCACACTTGTACACGACTTGCACGAGGAATGCATCGCATAGCCCAGATTGGCCGGCCCCTCTCCTACAGGAGCGATCAGCTTCATGTATTTCTATGCAGCTGACCCTCTCCTGTCATAAGTTGGCAGCCGCTTCGGGCGATGTGAGTCACACTCAAGTGTGACTCCAGCCTTATTCTGATCCGTCTTGATGCATCAGACTTAACCATACAAGTCAGTGGGGATCCTTGAAACACAGGTGCGAATCCTAATGCTTCCATTTTGATTCTTTGACTCGCGGATCCATTTCTTGGTGATTTACATTCTAATATTTGAATAAAAAAAATAAAATTCTACTCCGGGTTTTTTTTTTTTTTTTTTTATTAGCTATGGAACAAACCCATCTCCAATAAAGAAAAAATCTGATGAGAAGAAAAGTGATAACTAGGGATGATCGAATACCTCAAATATTAAGCTTCGCGAATATTTACGGAATACCTCGCCGCTATTCCACTATTCGATGGGCAATGTAAGTCTATGGGAATCCCGAATAGTACCAAATAGTTGTTATTCGGGTTTCCAATAGACTTGCATTGCGCATCGAATAGTCGAATAGCGGTGAGGTATTCGGAAAATATTTGCAAAGCCGAATAATCGAAGTATTCGATCATCCCTAATGGTAACCCTACATCTGATGGCCATTCCACACAAATGGTAAAATTGAGATACATGTGTGACTGCAGTACCCTTATGATTGATTTTAACAGCAAAGAAGGTGTGTTTCATTGTTTTATTCTAACATTTCAATAAGTTCTAGGCAGTTACCATCTATTCTGGCTATATATTACTATATGTGAAGTCGGAGCAGTCTTGTGCAAAATATTCTGATTTAGTGGAAAATGTACTATGCAATGAATTATTTATACAATTTGCCACCCTGGCTAGTAATTTCCTATGACCTTTTAGTAAATTACCATCAGTCACATTTTGTTTTTAGTATTGATGACGTCACGTTTGGTGTTTTGTTGAGTTTGTTTGTGGCAACCTTGGCTGTTTCCAGAGTCTATAAGTGTTTGTCATTTTTGAAATGCCTCTTGTTTCTCGGGGTACAGAATTAACCTTTGTACTCATCACGTCCCGAGCCCGCTGGTGAAACGTGAGGCATGCCTTCTATTTTCGTGTCCTTGATATACTTAGATCATCGTGTGACCCATTAGTAACAACGTTGAGCTATTAGCCTGCATTTGGGATGATTCCCAAAAGCATATGACATTTTATGTCGGATCAGCCTGTCCGTTTAATCTTCCACTCTAGAAGGGCGTTCATCCTTTGATATAACGTGTCATCACAAAGTAAATATCATCATGACTGACCTATGGAAATTACATTCCATCTTTTTATGTTTTCATTTCATAAAACTACCACTTGTCCAATTACAGGGAGGATAAAGGCAGGGAGCTTTGTTTCCTTCTCGAGCTTTGATTAGAATTAACTGTTGAAAATTAAAGCTTGTTCTCCACTTATTAAAATATACCTTTTTAGATGTTTGTTTTTAAAATACGAATATATAGAACTTCCTAATATGCTTCTTTTGGGAAAGGTGCCCGGGTCTGAAGATATGTTATAGTAGCCCTACTTGCAGCTTGTGTTGGACACCAAAAGCTTCATCAATTGGCATGTGCCCAATGATAAGTATGTGTTACGCTCACCGAGGGGCGGCAAGCGTCCGAGGCTGTACCCGCTGGACCATGCACCGGACTCCCCTGAAGGTACAACCAGCAGCGAACCCCTAAATAGGGACTATGTGGTGCACCAACAGAAGGCCTAAATGCACGGCAGCCAGGGACCAGTAGAGAGAGTCTCGTAAGGACAAATGCAGTTTGTCCGGTGCTGGTGTGGCGCCCACGGCAGGGATGTCTCGCGTGTGGCGCCCACGGCAGGGATGTCTCGCTTGTGGCGCCCACGGCAGGGATGTCTCGCTTGTGGCGCCCACGGCAGGGATGTCTCGGGTGTGGCGCCCACGGCAGGGATGTCTCGGGTGTGGCGCCCACGGCAGGGATGTCTCGGGTGTGGCGCCCACGGCAGGGATGTCTCGGGTGTGGCGCCCACGGCAGGGATGTCTCGGGTGTGGCGCCCACGGCAGGGATGTCTCGGGTGTGGCGCCCACGGCAGGGATGTCTCGGGTGTGGCGCCCACGGCAGGGATGTCTCGGGTGTGGCGCCCACGGCAGGGATGTCTCGGGTGTGGCGCCCACGGCAGGGATGTCTCGGGTGTGGCGCCCACGGCAGGGATGTCTCGGGTGTGGCGCCCACGGCAGGGATGTCTCGGGTGTGGCGCCCACGGCAGGGATGTCTCGGGTGTGGCGCCCACGGCAGGGATGTCTCGGGTGTGGCGCCCACGGCAGGGATGTCTCGGGTGTGGCGGCCACGGCAGGGATGTCTCGGGTGTGGCGGCCACAGCAGATATGGCTCGGTGTGGTGTCCACAGCAGGTATGGCTCTAGGACGAAACAGAGGTTAGAAACAGGCAACTGGTGCACCGCACGGATACAACACCGTAACACACAAGGACTTGAGAACTAGCAACGCACAATAGGAATGGTTGCTCAGGCGCCTCTTGTCAGGGGAGGCGAACTTAAATACCTCTAAGGTAATAGTCGACCTCTGGGACCGATTCTGGGTAATGGGATGTCGGCCCTTAAAGAATGGGGGCATGGCCATGTGCGCACCCTATGGACAGAAGCAGAGCATGCGGCCTGAGAGCATGAGCAGGCCATGGCAGTGCTCAGAGTAGGAGAGGAGGCTGCAGAGCTGGTGAGAGGGAGGAAGCCCCCGCCGGAGACTGGGATTAGGGGTGCGCGTGGAATCCATGCTGGAACTGGGCAGGTGAGAGGAGTGGCGCCCCCCTTGGGGCCTGGGAGCGGAGACAGGTGCTACAGTATGGTTGGGTTTGGCCGACTATTATTTTGGCTCAAAAATGAGATCAGAAAAGCATCTATTTTTTTGTCAAACAATGCATAGACTAAGGAGGGGGCTAACATCTTTCATAAAATTCATAAAATAAGCCAGTCTACCAACCCGCACCCCACACAATATTGACGACCTCCCAACACGGGAAATTCTCTACTCTGCCCTAAACAAATTGAAACTGGGGTTGGTTGGTGCTAATATTTTGAGGCACCATCCTTAATTCAAATATTTTAGTTTTTTTTTTTTTTTTTTGTTTTTTTTATTTCAAACCTCTGTATTATTTATTAAAGCTGAATTACTTTAAAACTCTTCCTGAGCCTTGAAATTGTGCTAATGGCTGTCTTTTTCTAATCTGGTGTTAGGTTTCATTTAGGGTTCGTGTACGTGTTTATCTTTTAATAGAGAAAAATATTTTCCCCCAAAAATCTATAAATAGTGCATAATAAGGATAAATCTGCCAGGAAAAAAAAAATCTAAAAAGTTACTAAAAGAAAATCTAAAACAAAAATAAATGTCAGCTTTAAATTGCAATGTATACAGCTCTGAATGAATGTGCAATTTTAAAGTCAACCTAAATTTTTTTTCCATGGAGAAGGTCACACCTCTGAGCGGAAAGTCCGTAAATATAGCTCCTCCATTAGAGTAATAGTGTAAGAAATCCATATGATGATGAGATCAACTCAAGAGCTGGGGGGACCATGCAGGTTCCAAAACTGAAAGCAAGTCCCCAGGGATAGATTTTTGGCAGATTTCCTTTAGACCAATAGCTAACGTCCGGATTCCCTGAACCTCTTTTTCATCTGGAAAACTGTGTACATAACTGGAATACTGTGTACAGTTCTGGGCACCCCACTTCAAGAAAGACATCGATATATTGGAGCAAGTCCAGAGAAGAGCAACCAAGATGGTAGAAGGTCTGCAAACCATGTCATATGAAGACCGGCTAACAGAACTAGGGATGTTTAATTTGCAGAAAAGAAGGGGGAGAGGTTAATAGCGGTCTACAAATATAACATATAGCTGGGATGATTTAGGAAATCCTGCAGTCTGAGGTGGTTGGACCCGATGGTCCTTGAGGTCCCTTCCAACTCTACCATTGTATGATTCTAGGAGTCTATCTGTAGGGCTTTTATCTCCTGTGTGAATCAGAAACTGCTACGTATATAGTGTAAAACCGTGACCATATGTACATTGTATATAGAACAGGAAAGATATTCACAATCCATAATTAGCAAAAGAGCGGATCAACCAAATATTGTGACCACGTCTCCAACCGGTATAGAGAATTAGGTCCATGAAGCTTTTCTGTACCAATTCTTCAATTTTGTTCAACAATGTATGGCTTCTTTTATTTTTGATCCTGTAAAATCCAAAAGAAAACCAGTTGTATCATGTTCTACTTGACACTGTAAGAGTGAAGGAACTATCCCCTGAGAGCATTGTTTTTAGGGGAGAATATCTCAATCCATACGGCACCCAATGGAGTCTATATGGCAGCACACTGTCTGTACTATCCTATACCAGGAATTACTCTAGCGGGGTATGAGCCGTTAGCCATTATAATGTGGATCCGTATTGCATACATAATTATGTCTCTCATTATTAGATGACTCATATTAAAGTTGGTTAGGAAGACTTAAGGGACAACCATGCGGGATCATATTCCCTGTACATAGGGCTCTGACCCTGTAAAATAGCAATTCCCCCAGTTCATATTTGGTGTTCTACATATCGTGGCCACAAGACGCCATAGTCTCCCTAAAAAGTAAGGGTGGATTTTGTTTTTACATCTAGCTTGTACTGCCTGCTTTGGTAAAGGGAACCTGTCACGTTGGACAAGTAGTCCGATCACGCGGAATCTGGTTACGGAGCTACAGAGCAGAAGGCTCTGAACAGACTGCTATACAGTTTTGTGGGAAAAGATTCAGTATAAGGGCTCTTTTCCACTTGAGATTTTCATGTGCGATCCGATAAAAGATCAGATCGCACTCGCACCAGTGTTAATCAATGGGGCAGTGTCCTTTTTTTTTTTTTTTTTTCCCTGTTTATTTCTCCACACGAATCGTGCTCTCGGTGCAGTTGCAGCATGCTACGTTTGGCAGCGAGTCTCTGCTCACGCACCCCCATACAGGCCTATGGGAGTGTGTGAAACCTCGCACTGCACTCGCATGTTATGCAACTACACTGCGATATACACAGAGACAGACAGTGGAGGAGATGGGGAGTAAGTGCTCCCTCCCTCTTCTCCGCAGCTGTGATACGATCAGAAGATCAGATCATAGTCGCATGACCATCTGCTAACACCTGCAGCAGAGGGTCATTAGCATATCACTTCCGATGCTCTTGCATCGGAAGCGGTATGGAAGTGGAAAATAGCCCTACCTTGTTCTTGATTTCCTATCCGTGTCGGACAGCCTCTCCAGTACATACACGACTGTCAGTCACTGATAGGACCGCCCACTGGACTCCTGAGCAAAGTGAGCAGGGATAGAAATGAGTAGAACACAAGATATATCGAGTCTTATCCTCCAAATCTATGCAGTATATCGCTCTGCTCAGCTTCTCTCTCTATATCGTGATTCCAGACTATCAGACAGCATTCCATGGTGACGGGTTTTTTTTTTAATGAGTAGCTTTATATTCCAGGTTCTATCTACTATATGTGATCTTTACATGCAATGTTTTGTCAGACTCCGCTGTGTAGAAGACAATACAGTACATGGCTGCGAGTCCCTGATAGCTTTTACACTTTGGCTGCCTTTGTCTGTGCCTTGTTTAGTCTGGAAATGAAATCTCGGAGATCTATAGGATTGCATTGTGTTTAATGGGTTTTGGTTTTAAAGCTGACATGCAGTAAGTAATGTGTTGGTTGTGCAAATTACCTGCATCCATTTTATGATGGATTTCCATATGCTATTTATGATTGCCGTTAAACATATAGGTTGATTCCTTTGCAGTTTGGAAAGCTTCAGCATATACCGCTGATGGTCACTGTTAACCAGTTAAGTCACTAGATTGATCCAGCAAATGTGCACAATCAAGACACAATCACGTTTTATATACCATTATATCTAATGAGCATTGGTAATGACATCAATTGCTGGATGTAGCTAACAATTCATCATATCGTTTCATATTTTATCCTTTAAAATAAACATTATGACAGGCCAACTCAAGATCATCTGCATAATCACAATTCAGTAGACTTAGAGGCTCCCTGTAGCTATAGATTTTCTGTATTCTAATATTCAGATCATCGGGCGGCACGGTGGCTCAGTGGTTAGCCCTGCAGTCTTGTGGTGGCTCAGTGGTTAGCCCTGCAGTCTTGCAGCGCTGGGGTCCTGGGTTCAAATCCCACCAAGGACAACATCTGCAAGGAGTTTGTATGTTCTCCCCGTGTTTGCGTGGGTTTCCTCCGGTTTCCTCCCACACTCCAAAGACATACAGATAGGGACTCTAGATTGTGAGCCCCAATGGGGACAGTGTTGCCAATGTATGTAAGGCGCTGTGGCATTAATAGCGCTGTATAAATGAATAAAATTATTATTATAATTATTTAGTTCCAGCCTGTAGCAGATTTCAGTTTTCAGCAGAATCCTTCAATGCCAAGTGCATTTTATTCAATTTCTGATTTGAGATTTACACAATCTGGATCAGCACAACATAGAAAACATTGGCTGAAAGATTCCCTTTTAATTTTCCATGTAATCTGAAGACAGCAGGAGATAAAGGCTGAGACACTTATCAGGCTATGTGCTCTCTCTTCAATGCAATAAGTGTTTTATCAACAGGAGATTATCACTGCCGGACTAGTTGTCAGTATCTTCCTGGTCCAGCAGGTGCTGTGTGAAGCAACACTGGCCAGTATTGAGAAACCTGGACATTTTAAGCGGACACCTGCACCCGAGATTCCGAAAACGCTGCAGGAGGCAATCAGGACAATTTGTAGGACAGCATACATGTGAACTGGCTGCGTTCTGGGTTTCCAGGTCTGTAAAACTTGCGTGGTATGAATAAGACTGTTGATGTGAACAAGATCCTGGATCACTGCCTCACTTTACTGGCTTTAGGAAGCCGCTGCCTCACAGTACGCTGACCACTCCAGCGGGCATCGCTGTGCTCAGGTACACTCGGTGCTCAGCCCAGCACGAGCCACTTGCAGTGTTTGATCAGGTCACACACGAAAAAAAAATAAATTTGAAAAATTGTGCCCACTGTCCTGGAAATGATCTGTTTATGGCTGGCTGCATGTGGGAGGAGACCTGAAATGCCCATTTAGTGACTTCCATTGGGGTTCAGGTCAAGTCCGGGTCCCAAACCGAACTTTTATCTAAATTTTGGATAAACCTGCCAAACCGAATTCCCACGGGTCCGCTCATCTCTAGTCATGGGCAGAGATGTCAGCCAAGCGCTTTCATATAGACAACAAAGGAGCACTCGCCCGAGCTAGCGCTCCTCTGTGTGGGAGAGTTGGCTATTGACCAAGCGATCAGCCCAAGCATCGTTTTGACCAACAGCCATCTAATGTGTATGGGGACCCTTATGTTCACGGACCCACCTATATCGATGCCCATGTATATTGTTCTGGTGGTGGGATGAAGGTGTGGCTGGACAGTTAGATGTGTGATGGGAACGGGACCTCATTGTAGAACGTCTCCAAATTTCTTATGATTATTATTTCTTTCAGTGCTATTTCAGGATATTTTAACCCCCCCCCCTCCACCCATCCAGTAATACTTTGCACAGCGATCTAGCATTATGGCCCCAGATAAAATGTGAACACTTGGCTCCGGCGTGGAATAGTTCTCTGACAGACAGATATAGAAGTGTAAATCTTGCAGATGTTGCATTAATGTATTTCATCCATCTCCCTGCAGTCTCCTTCTCCGAGGCTGCTGTGATTTAAAGAGACATCACGTAACAGGAAATATAGACAGTCGCATGGCCAGAAATAGGATTATCTAACATATGATGCTATATTGGAGCATGGCACACTTTCCAGATGATTCACAATATCCTGAAGCTAACGCAGCCAGGAAAAGTGTGTGTAAGCCCCTTACCTGGTTTAGCGCCAGTATAGCCTGTGCAGATGTGAGGAGTCTGAGGAATGTTCTGCTTTACATAATGCATCACGACTCATGGGGTTTGGTCTCTGGAGCTTAGTGGTCTATTTCTATAAATATGTTTTGTATGAAAAATCCTCCACCAGTGACACTGTATATAGAGCATGTGAACTGCTGCGTATAAACTGAAGGGCCCAATCCAGCGCCCTTATTGAATCACAAATTATAAGCCACGAGAACCCCTCTCCCACAGTCTCACTGCCCACGAGCACCCCTCTCTCGCTCAGGCTCGCTTGCCACGAGCACCCCTCTCGCTCAGGCTCGCTTGCCACGAGCACCCCTCTCGCTCAGGCTCGCTTGCCACGAGCACCCCTCTCGCTCAGGCTCGCTTGCCACGAGCACCCCTCTCGCTCAGGCTCGCTTGCCACGAGCACCCCTCTCGCTCAGGCTCGCTTGTCACGAGCACTCCTCTCGCTAAGGCTCGCTTGCCACGAGCACCCCTCTTGCTCAGGCTCACTTTCACGCAGGCTCGCTTGTCACAAGCATCCCCTCCTCGCGCAGTCTCGCTGGCCACGGGCACCCCCCCTCCTCCTCGCGCAGGCTCGCTGGCCACGGGCACCCCCCCTCCTCCTCGCGCAGGCTCGCTGGCCACGGGCACCCCCCCCCTCCTCGCGCAGGCTCGCTGGCCACGGGTGCCGCCCCCCCCCCCTCCTCGCGTAGGCTCGCTGGCCACGGGCGCTGCCGCCCCCCCCCTCCTCGCGCAGGCTCGCTGGCCACGGGCGCCCCCACCCCCTCTCGCGCAGTCTCGCTGCACCCCCCCTCTCGCGCAGGCTCCCTGGCCACGGGCGCCCCCCCTCATCCCTTGCGCAGAAGTTGGTGCATGTAGAGCTGATTTCCACTATACAAGTCAGGATGATTCTAAAGTACTGATAAATTGCCAGTGAGAAAAAGATTATTTTCAGGTAATTGAAGAGAATTGGACATAGTAAGGAACCTCGATGGTCCGTTTAATTTCAGTCAGTTCTGACTATGCGTTGAGTACAGAGCACCATGAATGTCTGCAGGATGGGTCATCCTCATTATAATAATAATTGGTCCTAGAATGCACATGGAAGGCCGTAATACACAAGAAATGCTCTTTTAATTAACCTAATGAGACGCAAGTATAGCACTTATGAGGTCACGTATTCCCGCTTTTGAAATGACACATTATGGCAAGTCCTCTGTAAAAGGTGATAATTTACTAATTATCTGAGTCCACCCAGCAGTCATAGTAGTCATATGCACGACGTATTGCTGACAATGACCAATACTGTGGGAAGGTTGTGACTGTGTTCACTTTAAACCTTAATTTTGCAGTTTATGACACAATTTATTGCTGTAAAAAGGTTAAATTAGATCTACCAATGCGACCTCTACAAGCGAGACATAGAACGCTTCCATCTTTAATCGTCTGTGGTTTCCTGGCTCCAGTATCCCCAAGACTGTCAATGAATAAGTATATTTTCCCTTCTAATTATTGACATGGTGCAACATAGTGAATGGTTTGGGGTTTTCTGGATTTCATAGATTTTGTTTTGCTTCATCCATTGAACATTTCTATTGACGGATTCCCCACCACATCCTATAAGGGGCCTCTGATGAGCCGGCAGATGATATCATGTATTCCTTTTTTCCTTTATTTTTGGGATACCTTGTTTTCTTTGTAGTTGAATGATTTGACTTCATGGCTCATTTGAGCGTCCTACATACCTCTGTAGAGGAGGAATGCCAGCTTCTTTTTGTCTTTGTAGACTTGGGTGGGAGAGAAGTGGAGTAATCTATGGAAAGCGTCATTAAGCAAGGTCTGCTTTGCATATGGCTTAAAGTGAACCCACCTGTTTATATAGCAATGGTATTTGCTAAAATTGGGTTGAGAGTTATGTGATTGAGCAGGGGCACATTGCACAAGAGCTGAGACATGTGGACCAAATCCTGTGTTCATGGAATTATTGCAACAGTTCCCGGACACCTTAGGCTATGTGCCCACGGGACAATGTGCCCACGGGACAACATACCCGCGGGCTTTTCTGCAGGTTTGTCCACAGGTGCTCCCCGGCATCCGCAGCTATCCATTACTGCGGTATATGTGCGGAGTTGTTGCGGGAAAAGTGCTGAAATACCTGCGAAATTCCCGCCTGGTATCTCCATAGTGGAGGAGCGGGATTTCCGCAGCTATTTCCACATGAATAATTGACATGCAGTTACGTGCGGCTGCGGGGAATCTGTAGCACATACCGCAGCATTGATACATCACTCCCCCAATCACATAGGAAAGCATGAGGAGTGTCTGTACTTGCTAGAACTTATGGAAGTATCTAAAAATCCAGATAAATGCGCAGGTTTTCCGTGGCAAAATCCGCAGGTTTTCCGTGGCAAAATCCGCAGGTATGTTGTCCCTTGGGCACGTAGCCTTAAGGCCCTGTCACACACAGATAAGGGTATGTGCGCACGTTGCTTTTTACCTGCTTTTTACCTGCTTTTTTGCTGCTTTTTCTTCTGCGCTGTTTAATGCCAAAATGGATGTGTTCTTCTATTCAAGCAAAGTCTATGGGAATTTGGGTTTCTTGTTCACACTATGTTGTTCAAAATGCTGCCTTTTTGTGGCAGAACTTTGGTCAAAAACTCAGCTTTGCAGGGCAAAACCCAAATGGCAAAAACAATTGACATGTTGCTTCTTTGAAAAGCTGAGTTTTTGACCAAAGTTCTGCCTCAAAAAGGCAGCATTTTGAACAACATAGTGTGAACAAGAAACCCAAATTCCCATAGACTTTGCTTGAATAGAAGAACACATCCATTTTGGCATTAAACAGCGCAGAAGAAAAAGCAGCAAAAAAGCAGGTAAAAAGCAGGTAAAAAGCAACGTGCGCACATACCCTAAATCTGCGGCAGATCTGTGGTTGCAGTGAAATTGTGAACAATCAGTGCCAGGTTTGTGGCTGTGTACAAATGGAACAATATGTCCATGATTTCACTGCAACCACAGATCTGCCAAAGATTTATCTCTGCGTGTGACGGGGCCTTAAGGCTATGTGCCCACGCTGCGGAAAATGCGCGGATTTTGCCGTGGATTTCTCGCGGAAAAGCCGCGGATTTTCCATAAATCTGCAGCACAGCTACTCCCCAGCCATTTCTATGGCATTTGGGAAATTCTGTGCCCACGCTGCGGATTTTTCCGCAGCGGAAATCGTGCAGATTTCCGTGCGGAAAAATCTGCAGCATGTCGATTATTGTTGCGGATTTCTCCGCAGGGTCCCATATACTTACCTGCCTCACCTGAGTCCCTTTCTCCGTCCGGTGTACAGGAGCGCGGTGAATCCAGGTCAGGAAGGAAGAGGTGGGCTCCGGTCATGTGACAGCCGGAGCTAGTTCAGGCCCGCCCACCTTCTTCTGCAGACGCTGAGAGAGTGACCCGGCTGCCGGAAAGCGAGGTGCTGCATGATGGAGGTAAGTATGAACACCCGATCACTGCAGCACTTGTTCTGCATTGAGGATGCAGTGCCGAAGCCATGGTACTGTATCCTCAATGCAGAATGCCCGCACCATATCCGCACGACATTCCGCAGCATGGAAACAGACAGAAGTTGTGGTGCTGTTTCCTGGGAGCACCTGCGGAATGTCTTGCGGATATATCCGCAGGACACTGTCCCCGTGGGCACGTAGCCTTAAGCGGGCTTTACACGCTGCGACATCGCTAATGCGAACTCGTTGGGGTCACGGAATTCGTGACGCACATCCGGCCGCATTAGCGATGCCGTTGCGTGTAACACCGATAAGCGATTTTGCATCGTTGCAAAAACGTGCAAAATCGCTAATCGGCGACACGGGGGTCCATTCTCAAATCTCGTTACTGCAGCAGTAACGAGGTTGTTCCTCGTTGCTGCGGCAGCACACATCGCTGCGTGTGACGCCGCAGGAACGAGGAAGCTCCCCTTACCTGCCTCCCGGCCGCTATGAGGAAGGAAGGAGGTGGGCGGGATGTTACGTCCCGCTCAGCTCCGCCCCTCCGCTGCTATTGGGCGGCGGTTCAGTGACGTCGCTGTGACGCCGCACGGACCGCCCCCTTAGAAAGGAGGCGGTTCGCCCGTCACAGCGACGTCGCCGGACAGGTAAGTATGTGTGACCGGTCTGGGCGATATTGTGCGGCACGGGCAGTGATTTGCCCGTGTCGCGCAACAGATGGGGGCGGCTACCCACACTAGCGATATCGGGACCGATATCGCAGTGTGTAAAGTAGCCTTTAGACTTTGTTCACACATTGCGATTTTTGTTGCATTTTTTTTTTCTGCAGCCAAAACCTGTTCTCTTGGCAATAACAATCTGCTTCCAAAAAGCAGGTTTTGTGCATTTATTCTTTTGCTACCTTTTTTCATGAGCTTCTTTTGCTGCATAACCTGGCTGCGTTTTTTTTTGGCTTTTTTATGAATTTTTTTTTTTTTTTTTGCTGTGTTTTGGAGTCCTTTGTCTACAGTACATGGTTAATAAAATAAGTTTCATTCACCACCGAACCAGCAAAAACGCAGCGGTTGCGAAGTTTTTTTTTTTTTTTTATTTTGTTTTTTTTTTGCACTTTTACATTGCTTTCAATTGTGGAAAAAAGCACTGAAAGAATTGATTCTGCTGCTTTCCAAAAATGGAGCAGTTTTTCTAATCAGGAAGAAAAAAAAAAAAAGCAATTTGTGTGCATGAGATTTCTGAGATCTCATCGCTTTTACTGCACTTTAAAAAGCAGCTTTTAATTGGCATAAAACTCATGAAAAGCACTGCACAAAAAAGTAGCACAAGAAAGCAGTGTGTTAACATGGCCTTACTAAGCTTATTAAAATGAGGAAAAAAAAAATTGTGTACCGTAATAAAATAAAGTGGACATGGAAAACAGACATACAGTATATATAATATATATTATATATTTTTTTTTGTGGTGACTTTTTAGAGGGGTCACTAAACCAAGGTTGTGGATTCCGATCTCTGCAGAAGTTCTTGTTGACCGGCCATATCACTCACCTGCTACCGTTCACCACTGCCTGTCTGGCCTAAGCGGCCGGCTCATGACCGCACCAATCACTAAGTAAAGAAATCATCATCTACATCATCGACCCTTAAAGGGAACCAATCACCAGGATTTTCATATATAACCTAAAGCCAGTGCTATACTGGCACTATCGGGCTGATTCTATACATACCGGTAATGGACCGTTCAGATGTTTAGGTTTTGAAATCCAAGAAAGCAAAGTTTATAAAATCAGCAGCTTCTTGAGTGACAGCAGCTGAGGATCAGATAATTGTGGTATGACACTAAAAAGTAGACCTGCAATATATTGTGATGTGCTGCACCTAAGATCTATTATTTCCAGTAACTCTTCTGTATATATCCATCAATGGCTGCTCACTTTCCCCTATCCCATGTGCTTGCTGCCTGGGAGTATTCCTAGACTCTGATCTCTCTTTCAAGCCACACATCCAAGCCCTCTTCACCTCCTGCCGCCTCCAACTCAAAAATATTTTCCGGATACGTACATTCCTTTCTCAAGAAGCTGCAAAAACCCTAGTACATGCCCTTATCTCCCACCTGGATTATTGCAACCTCCTGCTCTGTGGCCTTCCTTCTAACAGTCTTGCCCCCCCTACAATCTATTCTAAAGTATGCTGCCTGACTAATCCACCTGTTCCCCACCCCCCCCCCCCCCCTCCCGCTACTCCCCGACCTCTCCTCTCTGCCAATCCCTTCACTGGCTTCCCATTGCCCAACTACTCCAGGTCAAAACCCTAACCATGACCTACAAAGCCATCCACAACCTGTCTCCTCCCTAAATCTGTGACCTAGTCTCCCGGTACTTACCTGCACGTAACCTTCGATCCTCACAAGATCTCCTTCTCTACTCCCCTCGCATTTACTCTTCCCACCATCTCATCCAAGATTTCTCCCGTGCCTCCCCCATACTCTGGAATGCTCTGCCAGAACATATCAAACTCTTGCCTACCTTGACAAGCTTCAAAAGGAACCTGAAGACCAAGCCTACAACCTGCCAAAACCCTTAGTCTGATACAGCGCCCCACAACCAGCTCCACCCTCACCTAATGTATCCTCACTCATCCCCTGTAGACTGAGCCCTCGTGAGCAGTGTCCTCTCTCCTCCTGTACCGGTCTGTGCCTTGTATTGTTTGATTATTTTACTTGTCCCTATTATGTATACCCCTTTCACATGTAAAGCGCCGTGGAATAAATGGCACTATAATAATAAATATATGATTAAGTAAAAGAAAAACTTTGAGCAATGATTACTCTTAATTTTTCTCCAAGATCTTGAAGGATGATAAATTTCTTTTTTTTTCTATATTTGATATTTACCGCATGATATTAACTTAGCAGTCATACATATTTCTTTCTGAAGAGCATAAAATACTAATAAATGTCAAAAACTCAGAGGGCGGCCATAACGAAGAACAATGTGGATTTGTCCTGGAGAATCGGGTTTGCTGTTCTGTAATGAAATAAACACATTTCTCTGGCAGAGAATGGCCGAGGGATGGGACACTGGAGACACTAAATCCATAAAGTGTTGCCATCACAGCCTTTTTCCCATTTCTTTTTTTTCTGCTACGAATACTGTAATTGTACATATCGAAACACCCACCAGGCTCACCCCCAACAGCCTGTCTGTGTGTGTTTTGGGAATCCTTGGATGCGAGCCTTATTAACCTCAGATGGGCTGCAGAACAAAGCTTGGAACTTCTTTTGTGCTTCACGTCTTGGCTGTGTCATGGTATTCTTGAGGATTCTGGCCTTGATTGTTATAGTTAATATCTGGGTAAAAATCAAGATCCACACCCTCCATATCCCACTGTAACCCTGTGTCTGGAGCTACTTACATTCTAATTGGCTTTCCTTCACATTGTTAAGCAATATCTTGGCACTAAAAGGTTGAAGTAGAATAGAGTTGAGCGGGGCCTCGTGAATAATGGCTCTGCCGTCTGCCCTCCGCAAACGGAACCAATCTGTTGCTCTGCTGCTGCCATGTTAAACATTACATGAGAGGAAACTAGCTGAACCCACTGGTTTGTGCTATGCCAAGAAAAGCAAGTAATTTTACAGATAGAGTGCCAAGATGCTTCAGTTTCAGAAGTCTTTATGAAATATACCTTTTCTCCATCAGACCTACCAACGTTTGTGGCTTTGGTTAACGTCTTAAAATTCCCATTTTTCTATTCATGCTTTTTAAAATCTCCGCTTTTAATGGTCTCCTAAAAATAATTGTATGGATAGAAGAATGTAGACTGCAAGCCCGCAAGGGCAGGGCCCTCTTCCCCTTGTGCCAGTCTGCCATTATTAGTTTATCTACTGTAATTTATGTCTTTATTTTGTATGTAACCACTTTCTTATGTACAGCATAAATTATGCTTTTTGGATGGCTTTGTGAGGGCCATTATACCATTTGTATGACTAAGTAGGGGCCATTATATTATTTAGAGAGCTATCTGGGGGGCCAATATACTGTTTGGAGGACTGGGGGGCATTTATATTGATTGGAGGACTATGTTGGGTCATTATACTGTTTTAGAGGGCAATGTGAGGGGAATGTAGTTGTCGCGGGCGGGGAGGAGGGTGTCAGCACACCGCGCTCACCCCTTCTGCTCGGGTCCGGCAGCTGCTCAGTGGTGGCTCGAGCGGTGGGCCGGATCCCGGGGTTTCTCGAGCGACACTCCTCGCCCGTGAGTGAAAGGGGGGTTTTGGGATGTTGGGATAATGTCCGTGACGCCACCCACGGTTGTGGTGATGTGTAGCACCACCGCTGCTCAATGCGGGGATCCCGGGGATGGTGATGGGGAGCAGCCAGGTGTTGTGTTGCCCCTCCGTGGGTAGGGGTTGGTGATCCCGGGGCCCGGTGATGGCTTGGGAGGTGCAGGGCTTGGTGGGCGCAGGGACGCGGGGGCAGCGCTGTGCCTTGCGGCACTGTGGTACTCACTCAGCCTGAGACTTGGACACAGTTTGTACGGTAAACCAAACGGCTGGTAGGACGGTCCCACAGACGGCTGCACCTGCACTCCCGGTAGGTGACGGTGATGTCTCTCTTCCTTGCACCTGTGTTGACTGATGGTAGCGGTGGATTCCCTCCGGTTACCCGCTCCCCGACTGCAATCTGGGCCGGAGGAGCTCTACACTTTGCCCGCAGGCGCTGGCCCTGGGGAAACTGGTGCCCTGGCGGTGGCGGTGTCTCCCCTGTAATGGTCGGGCTGTTGCCGTCAATCGGGACTTGGTTGCTGGGGGATCTACGTCCCCTTCACTGACGGATTCGGCAAATTTGGCGACTCCTAGCCTTGCCGGGGTCCGAGAGGCCCCTGCCCTGGTGCTGACTGTCCTTCGGAACACTGCTCCAGACCACCGGGCACACAGCCAACGGGGTCCTTCCAGGAACTTCCAAACGGTCCCCCTCCGAACAGTCACCGCCGTCGCTGACCTTGCTGTTCTAGCCCTACACAAAGCTGGGCTCTCAGGCTTTGCACACTCTCTGCTCTGTCACCACTTCTTGCTTTCCTCCTTTACTCCTTTCCTTTCCTCCACTTTCACTTCTTGGTTGTTTACTCTAGCCCCTGCCTGGGCTACTCCTCACTCCTTCCACTTCCTCCTCCCTGAGCTTTCTGCCTGACACTTCCTGCCTCCAGAGCTGTGAGCTCCTTGGTGGGCGGAGCCAACCGCCTGGCCCACCCCCTGGTGTGCATCATCAGACTCCTGGAGGAAGGCAACAAGGATTTCTGGTTAGCAGATGTGCCTACCTGGAGTGTGGGGTGTGGTGGTGTTGTGACCTGTGTCCCCTGGCTTGCCCAGGGCGACACATATACTATTTGGAGGGCTATCTGTGGGCCAATATATTATTTTGTTAAGGTAAACCCTTAACCAGGGTTCACTCATGTTGCCTACTGCCTGACCTAATTGGTGTTGGATCTAGTGCATGCTTGAAAAATGACATCAGACACACACAGTCGGATGTTCATCTTTCCTCGATCAGAGGTGGCCCAGAACAGAGTGTATTTCAACTGAAACGTGCCCTTATATAACCTAGGAAAGGGGCATGGTCGGCTCTACAGTGGGCATGCCCGGATGTGTCCATTGGTCAGTGGGTTGAACAATATGTTAGTCCATGAGCTGATTGGTGGGAGTCATCGTAGGCGGGTCTATAACATCATCGGGGCGGATCTGCGATGATGCTGATGGGTGGATTTAAGATGTCATCGGACGGATCCATGGTGATACTGATGGGCTGGTCTATGACATTATTAAGCGGATCTGCAGTGACGCTAATGTGTAGGTCTATGTCATCAGGGGCCATCTTGGATACCTCTGAAGACTGGCTTAGGTATAGAGAATTGATTTAATTGAACACACTTCCCACAATCCCCTATGTCCAGAGGTTAATTAAGTATTTGATCCAATGGCTCTCATCAACATTTTGTAGGGCTATGTGGGGGGACTTATACTGTTTGGAGGGCTATATGGGGGCCATTATACATGTGCTTCTCAAAAAATATCCTGGTTGCTTGTGCACCTTTTTTCTACCACACTTTTTTTCCTTCCACTCAACTTTCCATCAATATGCACTCAGTGAACAGCCAGCTTCTTTAGCCATGACCTTTTGTAACTTACCCACCTTGTTGAGTGTGTCAATGACTGCCGTCTGGATGTCTGTCAAGAGGATAAACAGTCAATGGTTTTTTTTATGTAAATGAGGATAAGTAATCAGATATTCAGAGGTGAAAAGTACAAACATGCTAACATATAATATATATATATATATATATATATATATATATATATATATATATATATATATATATATATATATATATTATATATATATATATATATATATATATATATATATATAATATATAAGGGTATATCTCTGATAAGGAGAGATAGATAATCATGTGATATAAACTGAAAGCACCATCATGGTGCAGGAGTAGTATCACTTGGATCGAAAGGTCTCCAGTGGACAGTACCTTTTATTATGAACAATTATTGAATATGATGCAACAAGTAATATAAGCAGTAAAAATAAAAATTAAAATAAGATTTTTTCGGAATCTCCGCCTAGTGCATTTCAATACTTCCCAAGATTGTCATGTTGAACCTGATAATTCTGGGTCCACCGATATGTTTAAGCTTAACACCATAGGCCTACGTAATCCCAGCAGTTTCTGCCCCCCAAAGAACTATCACCCAGTGGAAACGTATATTTCCTTAGTCACAACCGAGATTAATCATACCCTTAATGACATACATCAAGGTAAATTTCATCTTAAACACAATTGCACTCCTGATGAGTCGCGTGCCATCACTAATCTGAAAAATAACCCACATATAATCATCAAACCACCCGACAAGGGTGGGGCAATTGTGGTTTTAGATAAAACCTATTACCTTTCGGAGATCCACAATCAGCTTCATGATACTGCTACCTACACACCTATTAGCAGAGATCCCACATCCCAAATACGGCAGACCATTTCCACTACCATCAATTACCATCTACAGACTGGCACTATCGATAAAAAACTAGCTGAGTTTTTGCAAAAGACCAATCCCATTACACCGGTCTTTTATGTACTCCCAAAAATACATAAAAATCTCACGCGACCACCAGGCCGTCCAATTGTGGCGTCCACAGACTCGATCCTCTCTCCCCTGGCCATTACCCTTGACAGAATTCTGTCCCCCTTGGTTCCAAGTATCACTTCCTATCTAAAAGATACCACTGTTTTTTTTAAGCCATGTTCGATCCCTGGGCTCCATACCAGCCGACTGCCTATTAGCCACACTTGACGTCAAAAGCCTCTATACCAGTATAGATCATCATCTTGGTATAGAGGCTGTCAACTGGTTCCTCGAACACTACAGTAATCTCTCCGATCATCAACACACTTTTTGCCAGGACCTCTTGCACACAGTCCTTGAACAAAACTTCTTTCTTTTTGGAGATCAGTTCTATGTTCAACGGAGAGGTACAGCGATGGGGTCTAATATGGCACCCCCATATGCCAATATTTTTATGGCCTGGTTTGAGGAACACCATATCTATAATTCTCCACTCTTTCAGACACATGTCGTAACGTGGAAAGGTATATAGACGACGTGTTCGTCATATGGCAAGGCAGAGCCGAAACTTTGAACAATTTCCTAACCTTTCTAAATTGTTGTATACCTAATGTGACCTTCACCCTCCATCAGGATCCTACTTCCGTCCATTTCTTGGACACTACCGTGACTTTGGATGACACAGGTACCATTTCCACTGATCTCTACACAAAAGACACTGATAAAAACAGCCTTTTACACTACACTAGCTGTCACCCTAGGCATGTAAATAACTCTCTACCACTCTCACAACACCACAGAATTACCCGTATTGTGACTGATCCCGATACTCGTATGGCCCGTCATGATGAGATGACTCATAAATTACAAGAGAGAGGCTATCCCTTACACATCTCCCGACAATCTCCGTCACCCACACGGAATCTACAGATAAATAAGGAGGTCTCTAGAATTCCATTTGTCTCAACCCATCATCCCTTCAACACACCCATCAGAGACACCATACGTAAATATTGGCCTCTATTATCGCAATCTTATCCCTCCATTCCTGCCTTCAGTCAACCACCACTCTTTTGCCATAAAAGATCTCAAAATCTAAAGGATCATCTAGTAAGAGCCGACATTGGATCAGCCACACCTCTTCCTACTCAACTTACTTTAACATCACAATGCAAGGGCACCTTCCCCTGCTTGAATTGTACCCAATGTTCGAACATTACTAAGGGTGACTCCTTCACACATCCAAATTCAGGCCAACGATTCGCTATTAAGGGTTTCTTTACCTGCGAGTCCTCATTCGTCATTTATTTGATCAAGTGTCCTTGCGGTCTCGGATATGTTGGGGAAACGACCCAGCATATCTGAGACCGCATTAGTAAACACAAATCCACAATTCGCTGCAAACAAACACTTTTACCCATACCTTTCCACTTCATTTCTCATATCCATTCCATATCCCAGCTACGGTTCCAAGTTATCGAACACGTTCCCCCCCCATCAGAAGAGGGGGTGATAGGATCACTAGACTCAAGGTACGAGAAGCCTACTGGATCCATACACTTAAAACCCTGGAACCTCTAGGTCTCAACAGGGAATATGAGGTTATATGCTAGGTCATTTATTACATTTATTACATTTATCATTTTTCTACTTTAATTTATTTTCTTTTTATTTTTACTGCTTATATTACTTGTTGCATCATATTCAATAATTGTTCATAATAAAGGTACTGTCCACTGGAGACCTTTCGATCCAAGTGATACTCCTCCTGCACCATGATGGTGCTTTCAGTTTATATCACATGATTATCTATTTCTCCTTATCAGAGATATACCCTTGTATGTATGTATGTATGTATGTATGTATGTATGTATGTATATATATGTGTTATATTAACATGTTTGTACTTTTCACCTCTGAATATCTGATTACTTATCCTCATTTACATAAAAAAACCATTGACTGTTTATCCTCTTTCCATACTGTGTGCCGGGGTTCTTTAACATTATATGGACTATTTTTCTCCCGAGCACCAGGTTTTGAAGCAGTTGAGCCCAGCTTACCCCTACTTATTATTGGATGTCTGTCAAGTCATCAGTCTTCCCCCATGATTGTGTAGCTTACTGAACCAGAATAAGGAACCATTTTGAAAGAAGCCTTTGCATGTCTTTTGTGGTAATCTATTTTTCTGAGATCACTTTTGTGTTGTCATTGGCTGTAAGCCATAATCATCAACATTAACAGAAATAAACGCTTGAAATAGATCATTGTGTGTAATGATGCTATATAATGTTTCACTTTTTGTATTTAATTACTGAAATTAACTTTTTGATATTCTAATTAATTGATAAGCACTTGTACTATTTGTAGGGCTTTTTTGGGTCATGTGAAGGATTGGGCTGGGGCCATCATACCGTATAAAGGGCTGTGTGGGGGGCTATCCTATATCATACAGTGTTGTGGTCACTGGGTGATATACAGTGCAGGGGGGTACTGTAGGGCGATCACTGTGTGTGTGTGTGTGTGTGTGTGTGTGTGTGTGTGTGTGGAGTACTGTGGTGGAATCCACTGTGGGAGTATCATACTGTGTTTTGTTAGTTTATGGGGGCTATGAAAGGGATAACAGTATGTAGAAGCTACTTTTTTAAGGGCTCCAAAGTAGTGAAATAAGCCCTTCCGTGACCTCCCCCAATTTTTTTTTTTTTTTTGTGAAGGGGGCCCAAGTAGGACTTCTGTCACATGATTTCTTTGTACACCCCTGCAACACCAATCTAGTGTGTAATGGGGGCTATTTATAATTTTTCAGCATATTTCTTTTATCTAGTTGTTGTTACTGATGACATCTGACAAAGACCTAATATACAGTGCCTACAAGTAGTATTCAACCCCCTGCAGATTTAGCAGGTTTGATAAGATGCAAATAAGTTAGAGCCTGCAAACTTCAAACAAGAGCAGGATTTATTAACAGATGCATAAATCTTACAAACCAACAAGTTATGTTGCTCAGTTAAATTTTAATAAATTTTCAACATAAAAGTGTGGGTCAATTATTATTCAAACCCTAGGTTTAATATTTTGTGGAATAACCCTTGTTTGCAATTACAGCTAATAATCGTCTTTTATAAGACCTGATCAGGCCGGCACAGGTCTCTGGAGTTATCTTGGCCCACTCCTCCATGCAGATCTTCTCCAAGTTATCTAGGTTCTTTGGGTGTCTCATGTGGACTTTAATCTTGAGCTCCTTCCACAAGTTTTCAATTGGGTTAAGGTCAGGAGACTCACTAGGCCACTGCAACACCTTGATTTTTTTCCCTCTTGAACCAGGCCTTGGTTTTCTTGGCTGTGTGCTTTGGGTCGTTGTCTTGTTGGAAGATGAAATGACGACCCATCTTAAGATCCTTGATGGAGGAGCGGAGGTTCTTGGCCAAAATCTCCAGGTAGGCCTTGCTATCCATCTTCCCATGGATACGGACCAGATGGCCAGGCCCCTTGGCTGAGAAACAGCCCCACAGCATGATGCTGCCACCACCATGCTTGACTGTAGGGATGGTATTCTTGGGGTCGTATGCAGTGCCATCCAGTCTCCAAACGTCACATGTGTGGTTGGCACCAAAGATCTCGATCTTGGTCTCATCAGACCAGAGAACCTTGAACCAGTCTGTCTCAGAGTCCTCCAAGTGATCATGAGCAAACTGTAGACGAGCCTTGACATGACGCTTTGAAAGTAAAGGTACCTTACGGGCTCGTCTGGAACGGAGACCATTGTGGTGGAGTACGTTACTTATGGTATTGACTGAAACCAATGTCCCCACTGCCATGAGATCTTCCCGGAGCTCCTTCCTTGTTGTCCTTGGGTTAGCCTTGACTCTTCGGACAAGCATGGCCTCGGCACGGGTGGAAACTTTCAAAGGCTGTCCAGGCCGTGGAAGGCTAACAGTAGTTCCATAAGCCTTCCACTTACGGATGATGCTCCCAACAGTGGAGACAGGTAGGCCCAACTCGTTGGAAAGGGTTTTGTACCCCTTGCCAGCCTTGTGACCCTCCACGATCTTGTCTCTGATGGCCTTTGAATCCTCCTTTTTGTCTTTCCCATGTTGACCAAGTATGAGTGCTGTTCACAAGTTTGGGGAGGGTCTTAATTAGTCAGAAAAGGCTGGAAAAAGAGATAATTAATCCAAACATGTGAAGCTCATTGTTCTTTGTGCCTGAAATACTTCTTAATACTTTAGGGGAACCAAACAGAATTCTTGTGGTTTGAGGGGTTGAATAATAAATGACCCTCTGAATAAACTTTTCACAATTTAAAAAAAAAAAAATACCATTCTTTTTTGCTGCAGTGCATTTCACACTTCCAGGCTGATCTACAGTCCAAATGTCACAATGCCAATGTAATTCCGAATGTGTAAACCTGCTAAATCTGCAGGGGGTTGAATACTACTTGTAGGCACTGTAAATATAGTAATCAGCGTAGTACGGTCCGTACCTGAGGGCAAGGCTTCCAGTAAAGATGGTTTGTGCTAGTTCATTGCCTTCCTCACTATGTGTATGTGCCAAGTTTTGTCTTGTGTTATATTAATAGTGATTTCCATGTCCATGTTTATTTCTATTTCAGGAGATGACTGATGTATGGATATTTAGCAGACATGTGTTAGCAGTTATAAATTAGTGATAAATGCCTGAAGTTGCCATTATTTGCTCCTGGATTATATATAGTAATCCAGTAAGTGAGATCTTTCCAGCAGTGGTGCTAATTTTCAAGATTTAATTTTCATTACAAACGATTTGTCATATTGGATTACTGGAATCTAAATTGGAGAACTTTACAGTTACTGTTTCTGGAGCTTGTATTTATTCTCATAGCATAAGATTTAGTGCAGGTTTATAGCTGTTTCTTTTTAGATTGTTAATATCACTATTGTTATTGTGGACATTCTTGCTGTTTGAAGAGTATTGTGAATATTGCCAGTAAGAGGACAAATAATTTAGTCACTTCATTTGATAGGAAGGTCCCTTGAAATCACACTGAACACAAAGGGGAAGAGTTATATAAAATTGGCTCATTTTACGCTGTTCTAAAAAAAATAAATCCCAAGATGCTGGTGTAAAATGCAGTTTTACACTGTCACAACATAATAGAGTAGCTGCAACAGCAGGGAACCACCTGTAAGATTCAGCTGGACTCCCTATAGAGAAGGCAGAGAGGGTTTATTACCCTTTCTGCGTTCCCTATTGAAGTATGGAGAATAGGAAGTGCTGACTGCTTCATCCTCCGAACCCAATGATCATGTGACCACTAGGGGTTGCCAGATGGTCAGTACAGCCTTGCCACTGTGTTTGTTATGCAAATTCCGGCACTTTTCAGCTGTCAATGTCAATGATTGGATTACCTTAACACTTTGCTAGTGAAGTGCTGTGATCTGCATTTCAACAGCAAAGGTGTAGGCCCCTGTTGTTGCTTAATTAAATTGTCAGCTCAGCTTGTATGAGGTAGACTAAATGTGTCTTCAGGGCACATGCTCAGGTAAGCTGTCATTCTTCCAAAACGTAAACACCCACCATTAGGGACCCAGTGATTACTTCCTTTTATTTGGTCTGATTTCTGAGCTAGAAAAGGAAGTATCAGAGGAGGAAGAAGAATCTGCAAAACAATCCAATAATGTGTGATTCCTGCTGTGATGCGCTCATAGCAGCAATATATCTAATACAAGTATATTACAAAAGGTATTGTTTTGAAATGCTATAATATATGGCAAGGGGGGTGAAAAACTAGTGGGCAAACCCTATATTAATAAATTTACGCAAATCACCGGCTGTGTATGCACCAGAAAATCAAAACAATCCTAGCCACTGGCTGATGTAAATGTACACCATAATGCACGCTACTTTTTGGCATAAATTATATGCAGGCCCCGCGTCAGCACCTGGGGAAGTACCAGGGCCCTGGATCGCCAGGGGGGCGCCCACTCTCAGTCGGCAGGAACAGTGATGTATTCTGCGGCCATCCAGGCTAATTTCCGGGGACCGCAGTGTTCAGACCGGCAGCCACATCTTCCTGGCTGCTGGTCTTTTAAATCTACACTTGCACGCAGCATTCACTGATGAACGTTGCATGCAGGTGCATTAAAGTTCATCTGTGGGCGACGCTAACGCACAGTTTGCTCCAATTCCACAGATAAAGAGGAGCCGCAGTTCTGCCAGCATCCCGTCTGTGCCGAGCTGTATGTCCCCTCCAGCCAAGTGCAGTATACCCCCCACAGCTGTATGTCCCCTTCACCCCAGAGCTATATATCCCCCAGATCTCTGTCCCCTCCACCCCAGTGCTGTATACCTCCCAGAGCTGTATGTCACCCAACCGCAGTGCTGTATACCCCTCAGAGCTGTATGCCCCCCTTCCCAGTAATGTGTATGCCCCCAGCAATCAAGTAGGGAAGGTGAATGTGGCTGCTGCCAACTTTCCCATAGTAAAAATACCTTGAATATGTCTGCATGTGTGCATGTATGATGTATATATCTATGTATGTCAGTGTATATCACTGTGTATAGATTTGTCTATTTGTGTTTTTTATGAATTTGTCTTTAAATATTTATATGTATGTATGCCTGTATGTGTACGTATCTGTGTAGATGGAGCCACTGAGATTCCCCCCCCCCCCCCCCCGGAGCCGACCCTGATTATATGATATAGTTAACCCCTTTTGTTAACCTTTTCACTACGCCCGGGCGCAGCCACTGCTCCCACTTTGGTGAATCTGGCCAAGATTTGTGTGAGGACCCCCAAAACATTTGCTCAACTTGAAGTTTCAGGATCTTTTATGCCTTTTCTGGACAGACGGTCAGTCACAAGCTCTCCACATTGTCCAAAAGATGAGCATTCCAAACAGAAGACCCTTCAACTACTAACCCAGAATTCCTTAACCATGTATATGGTATTTCTTTTCTAGACACTTCCTCTAAATCAGGGGTGGGGAATCTCCGGCCCGCGGGCTGTATGCGGCCCCCCGTGTACTTTTTATGCGGCCCCTGGGCACATTCCTGGGGACAGCAGTACTCGGGCGGTAGCTGCAGTCTTGTCGGCTGCCGGCCCTTTAAACCACAATATGTGGTGCGCATAGCATTAGCTCCTCAGCCTGCTGGCCTGTGCTAGCGTGCTGAGGATGTACTTTGTGGGCGCGATAAACGTGAGTGCGCTGCGCTCCTGTCCCACAGAAGAAGAGGAAGCATTAGGTTTGGCCTCCCTTTTGCAGATGCCTCCCACTGCAGTGAGCCTCCTGCCTCCCGCGGTGCAGTGAGCCTCCTGCCTCCCGCGGTGCAGTGAGCCTCCTGCGTACCCCCCAGTACTGTGAACGCTGACCTGTGCTATGTGCCCCCCACCCAGTGCTTTGTGCTATCCCCCAGAGCAGTCTGTGCCCCTCTAGTGCTGTCTGTGCCGCCACCAGTGCTGTCTGTGCCGCCACCAGTGCTGTCTGTGCCCCTTTAGTGCTGTCTGTGCTGCCACCAGCCCCCCAGTGATGTCTGAGCCCCAACCCCTCCTGTGATGTTTGTCACCATTCCCTCCTGTGATGTATATATGTCACCATTCCCTCCTGTGATGTATATATGCCCTCAGCCCCTCCTGTGATGTATATATTATTATTTATTATTACAGCGCCATTTATTCCATGGTGGTTCGCATGTGAAAGGGGTATACAAAATAGGGACAATTACATTAATCATAAACCATACAAGGCACAGAGAGGTACAGGAGGACTGAGGTCCCTGCTCGCGAGGACTCCGTCTACAAGGGATGGGTGAGGATACAGTAGGTGAGGGTAGAGCTATATATAGATATAGATATATGATAGATATTAATATATTTTAAACCCGTCCTGTGATGTACTGTATATATGCCCCCAACCCGTCCTGTGATGTACTGTATATATGCCCCCAACCCGTCCTGTGATGTACTGTATATATGCCCCCAACCCGTCCTGTGATGTACTGTATATATGCCCCCAACCCATCCTGTGATGTACTGTATATATGCCCCCAACCAGTCCTGTGATGTACTGTATATATGCCCCCAACCCGTCCTGTGATGTATATATGCCCCCAACCCGTCCTGTGATGTATGTGCCTCCAGTGTCTCCTACGTGTTTGATTTACCAATCTGTTGACTGTGCTCCAGACCGCAACAAACTTGGAAAAGCAGTTGTGAGAAGCAACATGATCAATATCACCGAACCTCACAGCAACACCAAAGCAAAGCAGCTGTAGCCACCACATTAGGGGTGTAGGGGTGAGTTAATTGTTTGACAAAATATTAGTCATTTTCAAGCTGATACTTTGGTGCGACCCCCGAAGGTTGTTAGAAATTTCCAAATGGCCCCAGGCAGAAAAAGAGTTCCCCACCCCTGCTCTAAATAATGTTCTCCTTTGATTTATCTGCTTTCTCTACTCTGAGTCAAATACATTATTTCTGGTAAAGGGTGTACAGTAAGGACTTGTGTGAAAATTCGAGAACAAGTATTTTGATGTGACTGTTCCTCATGGAGACAGCACATGGCGTCATACCGCGCTGATGTCTCTATAACAGGACCTCAGGCACTCTGTGTGCTGCTGTCCAGGCACATGGCCTTCTATCTGCGTGACTTCCATGTAATGGTGTACAAGACTTGTTTTCAGTCCAGAATACATTTGGCTGTGCTGTTCTGCCTCATTGATTTTGCAGTAAATCAGTCCAGAGCCCTCACCAATATGTAGTATGACTGTTGATTTCTAGGGTCGGTTTGGGAACTGTGGTGACCCTTGTATCATTAAAATTTTGGTGGTATCAACTTCATTCTAAGCTTTCGATAAAGGCTGTAGTATAGAGATCAGAAAAAAGCCTAGGATTCCTTAAGTGATTTGGGCGGTCTACCGTCTGGAAGCCCCCGGGCACATGGGTCACATTCAGATTTTGATTACATATGTTGTCCTGACTTGGTGCTGTAGTTTTCGTCTCTGCGCAGTTACTGAGTGTCCCATAACAGGCCTGGGAACCGGTCCTCTCCAGAGCGAACACGGCTGGGCTGAGCACACTTGGCAGGCACAGCCGGCATTAACCGCGGAGGCATCTAAATGTAATCCATACCTGTAATTATCAAATTCATTTTAGGCTCTTAACTGCTTCAGGGCATTGTTTCCCCTCTTTTGAACTTTGTGTTTTCTGGCCTAATTGAAGCATTTGTAAATCTGTAATGCAAAACAGAAGAACGTTGGCTTGTTGTATTTGTCATTATGGACTGTAATTCTTTACTGGCTACTTTTTAGATGATCAGTTACACGATCTGTCCATCAGTCCTTGCTGTGCGGATTGTAGGGAAGGTTAATAATATGAATATTTAGCTTTTACAGTAATTATAGTTGACTCCTTTAGGCTGTGATCCCAACATGTGACTGCCACATACAGAAAAAATGAGCACGAGTTTGCAGTAACAATGAGGTGCTATCTGTAAGCTTGTGCGCTTACATGCCTTTGCAGTTGTTCACGGTCGTTGACCACATGTGGCAGCGCAGGATACGAACGCAGCCCTATTTTTAAGCCGAGGTCACACGAGCGTTGATTCTCTCATGCGACACAATCCGATCAATTATGGTTTTCTGATTTAGAAGATGGAGAACAAAATGTCTCCATTTTGCGAGCCCTTGGAAATTGTACTACACTCTGATGTCATCCGAGTGCAATGCTATGATTTTCATGCACCCATAGACTTGAATGGGTGCGCACCATCCGATTTACACTGCCACTTGCACCATGGTGGAATTTCTTTTTTTTCTCATACCGAATCATCACAAGAAAAAAAACAAAATGCTGATCTGCACTTCCCCATGAATAACGTTGTACCGAGTGCTATCCAATGTATATGGTCATGTGAGCAAGCCCTTACCTGAATCCTCAATATTGGATAATTTATGAAAACTTACAAATTTGTACTTTTCACTCATAGTGACCAACTTTACGTCTATAATCAATGATATACAGCAGAGCCTTTTATTCTAACTTTTAAACCACTAGGAGTACAGATATTTGCAGATGTATACAGATTTAATAAAAAGAGGTCTATGTGATAAGGCTTGGGGAATATTAATCTTGGCTAAGTGACAGAGGTTGACTAGAAGATTGGTCTTTTTTTTTTACTATTACATTATGATAATCTATTAGCTCTTTTTTACTTTACAAGTTATGAAGTCCTGTATCTAACACTCTGAAACCATCTGACCTCTGTTCAGCTAGAACCCCCTGGTGTGTACAGGTAATTGAACTGTTACATCTGCTGGATAGCAGACATCAATTCTATGATCTGCATATACTAGAGCTTGAGAAAGGACACTTTTGTCACCTTAATAGATAATTCTTACTGGCTTCAAAGGACTGACCGTAGACTGACTGTCTGACACCCCTTTTCTAGTTATGAATATTTGAGTTTTTGTGACAGGTATAAATCCTACAGTTGTGGGAGACACATTTTCAGCATCATGATCCCAAGGAGAATGACTGACATACGCCGTTTGCACAGCTATATAAGAACATGTATCGGCCCCAAATAATATCGGCCCAGTGGATGGGGTTATATGGGTCATATCGCCTATCTATGCTAAGCTGAAATCATAATGGGAAATACGCAGTTAATATCTCTGCTAGAGTCTTCCAGGGGTGGAGATGCACTGAAAAGATGAGAATCCCATAATTTTCAAAAGACCAGAGCAACATCCTATGACCAACCCCATATGAGGACAGAAAGGGGAGGTATATGGGTGTAACCTTTTTTTCATAAAATCAGAAGTTTGAGTTGACACCTTTGTTCAATCTGGACGATGCAGTTAGGCCGGAGTCACACTTGTGAGAGACTCGCGCATCACTTGGCACAGCCACACACTCTCTGGACAGGAGCGTCTCAGCTGCATAGAAATACATGTAACTGACCCCTCCTGTCAGGGTATTGTGCTGCTGTGCCGGATGATGCGATGCGAGACTCGCGCAAGTCCCTCGCAAGTGACTCCTGCCTTATATGTAGGATTGTCCCATATTTCAATTGAAGCACTTCCCTCCAAAAAGAGAATTGTGCCATTTCTGGTACCACAGGTCAAGTACTTTTCTTTTCTTCATCCTTTTTATTTTATGTAACTATTTACTGTATTGTCTTGATCCTTTTTTAATATCTTTTCAATATTATTATATTTTTTTTTTTTTTTTTTAAGAAACGCGGCCTACTTTTCAGGGTAAATATATAAAATGTAATAGTTTTATTCCTCTTGCTCTATAAATCACATCCCTGAAGCCTTGAGGCCAAACGTTACCAATAACTGGTGTCCAGTAGGCCTGTATAAACGATTGGTGATGGGAGCTAGTTTTTCTTGGATTAATATGCAGCTTGGCAGTGACTGTACCGATCGGGTGTGTATATACTATATGTTCACTGTGAACGAGCCCAATAATTGGCACAGTAGTGAAAGCAGTCATTGTTTTATCCATCAATTGTGTATTGTCCTGACACTTGGAGGCAGCAAAGTGCTGTTGTGACAAATGGTGGCAATGGTGGGATATCCGTGTGTGTTTGCCCAGGCTGTCTCCGTCACAGTATTGGGATATCTGTGTGATTTCCCAGTCTGTTCCCATGACAAGGAGGCTAAAAGAAGCCAACCGCTTCCAAACAAAAGTGTGCTATTGAGGTTAGCTCAAGTCACACCTATAGGCTAGGACTAAGCGGCGATACTGGTCACAAATCAAAGTGATGACCTCATCTCTAACCATCAAGGGGGTCATATTGCAATTAGCGACCTACCAGTGCTTTAGGACGTTTGATCACTGCCTACAAGGCACGCTTAGTCTTGCCTCATATACTTCAATGCAAGTTTCAAGTCTGCAAATTAGGTTGGTTGTCTGTCTGTCTGTCTGTCTGTCTGTCTGTCTGTCTGTCTGTCTGTCTGTCTGTCTGTCTGTCTAAGTCAATCAAAAATTTTGGTTACACTTTGTCTTAGAAATGTCCGTTATGGCAGCATTGAAGGAGCAACAGAAAATCCATCTGTAATAATAAAAAATACACAATACTAAAACTGGATTTATAGATATTTGTAATAAATGACCTAAAATCCTTCTGTTCCCTCTAAAGTGCGAACAAGTGATGAAAACTCAGAAATCCATAAAGTAAAAATAAAAAGCATGGATCTGTGAAGTAGCTATAGAGATTAGATGCTTATTCTGAGGGTCCTCATCCTTTATATTGACTACCAGTTAGTTTCTCTCTTGCCTATTGAGAGTTATTCAATAAGTGATGATATTGTTTTTTTATGCCTTTGCTCTTTGTTTCTTTGGGTGAGTATTCTATACCTAAATGTCAGTTGTGTTTTTTTTTTATTTTATTTTTTTGTTTTGTTTTTTTCTTCTTGGTAGAGGACAGCCAAAGGGGAATGATCCGTGTCAGGCGTGCTGAATCCCATACAAAGAGTTAAGGCGGTGGAATTTCACACGTAATCGTTTCAATTATGCAGCATGCATTCTTTTGGAATTTTCTCACTGATCTCAAAAGACCGTTGTGCTGTATGCCAGTGCTTGTCTGATGACTGCGCAGACGGATCTTTCCAGCGAGATGCACTAGATTGGGGACACAGTCTCTGGAGGGCGTGATCTACCGTCAAGACGCTGATTTTTAACGATGTCTTCCGATGGGCAGATGTAGCCGTAGGGACTGATTTTTGTGATTGGTTTCGGGGGTCTCATGATTAAAATATCTGTTAGGTAATCCAAGTGGAAGCAAAATCTGTCGCAAAAAATCTAAAGCAAAATCTGCATGCGGCTTTCCAATCTAGACTGCAAATCCATTTCCAAGTAGATTCTGCATAAATTAATTCATGGGTGAGATCTGGCAAAATTGACCCCACTTTGGTAGTTTGTAACACACGACTGATCTTCCTCCTAGAATGTCTGACGCTTAACTGCACCGTGTGAACAGATCCTGAACAATGTACATGGAGGACATATATTCTGTATTTTTTCTTTTTGGATAAAAAAACAAACAAAACACTGTATATTCTAGAAGCAGCATTGTGGATGAGATGTTACAAAATATTAACTACATGGGGAACAAAGCATGACTGGAACCATTGGCTCAAGTTCCAAAAATATCAATCAAAGCTGTGGATCTCACCTTGTTACATTTGCCCCAAATCGTCATTTTCACAACGAAATCTGCAATAATTTTACTCCATACACAATGTAGAAAGTTTACTACGAATGCTTTGTATTTGGTCTTAATTGTCTTAATATATGCACATATTCATCCAGACTATTGTTTCTGCTCTTTGATACTATTTTTACACTATTGGACCTCAATATTGAGAAAGTTGAAACATTGACCTTGGTTACGTACCGATGAGTTGCTCTGTCTTTGGCTTAGGGAATATATTGTCTAGGTATATTTAGCAACAATTCTCCATTGTAGTGTGTATTAGGCTGGTTTCACATTTGCGTCGTTTTGACGGAAACTGAATCCAGCACACATGCAGTACAGTTCATTTATTTACATTGGAAGTGCGAGACCATGCGGTTGTGTGCTTCATACACTACCGCATGTGTCCACATGGTGTCGCGCTTCCACTGTAAATATATGAACTGTACTGCATCTTTGCTGGTTTCCATTTCCATCAAAACTACGCAAATGTGAAACCCGGCCTTAGACTGCTTCTTACTTATGTTAGGGTGAACTCTTACAAAGGTTCATGAGTTGCCTACTGCCTGACCTTATTGGTGTGGATCAAGTGCATGCTTAAGGGAAATCAACACTGGATAAGGGTTCAATGTGAACTCTCTTCTAGTCCAGAGCAATATAGCATTGAGATGTGTTTATTCTAACTGTAACATGAACGTATATAAACTAGGAAAAGGGGCATGGTCGGCTCTACAGTAGGCATGCTTGGAAATGTCCATTGGTTAATTGTTGGTCAATGGGCTGATCCGTCGACCGGTCAGTGGTTTAGTCCATGAGGTAATCAGTGGGGTTGGTCCATGAGGTCATCAGTGGGGTTAGTCCTTGGTGACACTCGTGGGTGGGTCTGTCATCAGGGCGGAGCAATGGTGACGCTAGTAGGAAGGTCTATGATGTCATCAGGGCGGATCCATAGTGACGCTGGTGGGCGGGTCAATGATGTCATCGGGGACCATCTTGGATATCTCTGAACACTGGCTTAGGTACAGAGAATCTATTTCATTGAACATCCTTCCCACAGTCCTCTATGTCCAGAGGTTAATTAAGTATTTGATGGAAAGGCCCTCCTCAACACTTACACTCTTTGGGATGTAATTCACTGGCATATAGGAAGTGGCTTTTGGGCTTCTATTTAGCCATTTGTTTTGGGGGTTGCTCCGGCTGGTGGTTAATATGAAATAAGAAACCCTGCTCCTGTGCATGTGCGTGTGTAGTGTACATAAATAAATAAATAAATATATAGATATATAGATAGATAGATATAATTTGTGTGTATATGTATGTGTGTATATATAATATATATACAGGGCTCAGTGGGTGCTCTCGTCCTGTGGCCCAGCCGCCTTTAGAAAGACAGCGTGACCCAGGGCTCATCCCGAACGCACGACCTCCTTAACCGTGGGCGGAACACTACTCAGACAACACAGGGTGAGGGAACCACAATAATTAGACTTTATTGGATCCCCAAAATATTAACGGCACATAACACATAACCAGCAAAACACACAAATGTAACAGGCAACAGAGTCTCACCCTTCCGCTAACTCACCAGGGATTTAGAATGTCCATGCCTCAGATGTTCCATCCAGGGCTATTTACTCCAATCCAGCAGCACCCCGCTTTCGGCGGGCACCCACCGTGACTAGAATAACGTCAGATTTAGGAAGCTGGCTGAGGTCTGCAAAGTGACCGATTTGTCCCAACCTGGGTTTCCTCCTTAAGTACCGTATTTTTTGGACCATGAGACGCACTTTTTTTCCTCCAAATGTTGGGGGAAAGTGGGGGGGGGGGGTGCGTCTTATGGTCTGACTGTGGCTGCGGGGAATGAGGGTGCTGCGGTGGAGCGGGTAATCGGGGGCACGAGCAGGCTGTAGCAGCCTGCCGTGACCACGTGGACTCGCTAATTTAATATCGACGCCCATCCTCCCGCCTATCTCAGCGCTGAACCCGGCGCTGACAGGTGGG